>NW_012101321.1:5671694-5673123 GCF_000951045.1 Mandrillus leucophaeus | reverse complement strand
ACCACGCATGGTGGCTTACACCTGTAATCCCAGCACTTTGGGAGTCCAAAGTGGGAGGATCACTTGAGCCCAGGAGTTAAGAGACCAGCATGGACAACATAGCAATATTCTTCTAGATAAAATAAGATAGAATAAAATAAAATAGCCAGGTATGGTGGTGTGTGCCTAGAGTCCTAGTTACTTGGGAGGTTGAAGCAGGAGGATAACTTGAGCCTAGGAGTTCAAGGCTGCAATGAGCTATGATCACATCACTGCACTCCAGCCTGGGCAACAGAGCAAGACCCTGTCTCAAAAAACAAAAAAAGAAAAAAGAAAATTTACAATGAAAAAACACTTTATAAAAATTTAAACAACATTTTTAAAAGGAAAATATTCCAACCTCATCTCACCTCACCTCAACTCAATGGCATTTTTTTTTTTAGAGAATTTGCCTTTATAACATTTCAAAAGTTCAAATAATCTACTTTTACAGATTATTTTATTACACTCTCAAAAGATGAATCAGCAAATGGAACTAATGATTTTAATAACTCAAAATTAAAAGTCACAAGTTGAAACAAAAAATATGTGACAATTTTTTTGTGTGTGAGACAAAGTCTCATGCTGTCACCCAGGCTGGAGTACAAAGGTGTGATCTTGGCTCACTGCAACCTCCACCTACCAGGCTCAAGCAATTCTCCTACCTCCACTTCCCGAGTAGCTGGGACTACAGGTGCATGCCACCACGCCCGGCTAATTTTTGTATTTTTTACAGAGACAGGTTTCGCCATGTTGCCCAGGCTGGTCTCAAACTCCTGAGCTCACGCGATCCGTCCACCTTGGCCTCCCGAAGTGCTGGTATTACAAGCGTGAGCCACTGCGCCTGGCCAGACAATTTCTTTCTAATGTAATATAAACTACATGAATATATATTGTCAAAACTTCAAGCAATATGGTAAAAAGTCCACCTTCACAGTACTCGTCCTTTCATTTCTTCACTGTTAATAGTTTAATGTGTATCCTTCCATACCTTTTTTAATATTTGTGTATAACACTCTATTTGTACGTTACTGAAACATTCTGTGCCATTTGTGAGTCGGTTGTATTCATTTCTCAAAAGATACTTCAGTGTATCTTTATTAAAAATGAGAATATTCTCTTAATCACAGCAATCAAATTCAGTATTATCTAACCTACAGTTCATATTCTGTATTTGTCAACTGAATCAAAAATCAATAATGCAGGTAGGGCACAGTGGCTCATGCCTGTAATCCAAGCACTTTAGGAGGCTATGGCAGAAGGATCCCTTGAGTCCAGGAGTTCAAGACCAGCGTGGGCAACACAGCAAGACCCTGTCTCTATAAAAACTTTAAAAAATTAACCAGACATGGTGGTGCACACCTGTGGTTGCAGCTCCTCAGGAGGCTGAGTGAGAGGATCACTTGAGCTT
>NW_012101321.1:5658939-5668509 GCF_000951045.1 Mandrillus leucophaeus | reverse complement strand
AAAAAAAAAAAAAAAAAAGATATTGGTCTCATTTATCCAGACCTACACCTACTCAACCAAACTGTACACCCTTTTTACTTTTACAAAAGCTCCTATAGCGCTTCTACTGTAGTCAGGCACTCATTTGCTAAATAAATGAGTCAATAATGAAGTTATTCTTTTGTAAAATGTAGATACCAGCCATTTAATTTCTACTTTGCTTAGGCAAACAATATTAGTGGTCTCCTAAAGAGGAACTATTGAGGGAAGGAGTCCAGTCATGTTATAGCAAGAAATCTCAGCAAGACACAACCTAGCTTTTCTGGTGGGCAATGCAGTAAGGCATCCCTACAGCCTGAAAACTGTACATATTCTTTAACTCAGTAATTCCTTATTAAGGAATTTATCCTAAGAAAATAATAGAAACAAATCCACAAAGACATAAGTACAAAGATGTTTATCCTACTTCTTAAAAGCAGAAAAGTGGAAGCAATCCAAAAATTCTAAACTCCAATAACTACAACACCAAGAAGTTGATTTTTTAAAGTCATGAACAAAATCTATTACATGAAAAGGCTCACAAAGGAAAAGCAAATATATTTACTGAGTTTTTAAACAAAATTAAATTTACACACACATACATTTACTTACATAGAACTAATATTCAACCAGTACATTCTAATTCAGCCAATCTGCTAATTAAGTCCACTGTCTGGTTAGTGCCCTGTGTCCTACCAATCTCTAAACATTTTTACTATCTGCCTGTTACTAACATACAAAGAAAAAGAGTAAAGGAATATATAACAAAGATGAAAAGTAGTTACTTACTGGTGAGGGGTTCACAGTGGTTTTCATTTTTTTCAAACCACTTATCAGTATGTCCTAAAATATTTATATGCTACATTTACGATTAAGTTATTGGTAGAAGCTTAGAAAGATCCTAAAATTCCATCCAGCCCAACTACAAATCATTATAGTATTAGTGAAATTTTTAAGAAAAGGGAAATTGAAGTAATTAAGACCAAAATTTATTTTCACTGTGGAATCTTTCATTCCAACTTCACCTAAAATCAGTCAGAACTTAGTATTTTTCTACATGAATCCATAACAACTAAAGAGTACTAAGTTGTATCAAAATTAATTCTCCATTAAAAAAAGAACTGACTTTAACCATGAAGTTTCATTTAAAATAGGCAAAAAAAAAAAAAAAAAAGAATAAAACCAGTGTAAGCAGCATGAATTTAAAGGTCACAAAACTACAAATCCTCACCCAAATACATATTCACTAACTTATCTCTGTAATATTCTCTTTACAATTATTATTTTTCAATATTTACTATTTAAATAGTCACTTACTGATATGGTTTGACTCCGTGTCCCCACCCAAATCTCATCTCAAATTGTAATCCCCATATGTTGAGGGAGGGGAATTGACTGGATTATGAGAACGGTTTCTTCCATGCTGTTCTCATGATAGGGAGTGAATTCTCACAAGATCTGATGGTTTTACAAATGGTAGTTTTTCCTACACTCACCCACGTGGTCTTGTGCTCTCTCTCTCTGCGCTCCCCATCCCCCTCCTCACCTGCCTGCTGCCATGTAAGACGTGCCTGCTTCCCCTTCTGCTATGTTTGTAAGTTTCCTGAGGCCTCCTCAGCATTCAGAACTGTGAGTCATTTGAATGAAACTCTTTCCTTTATAAATTACCCAGTCTTGGGAGGTTCTTTGTAGCAGTGTGAAAACAGACTAATACACTTACCTATGCTGTCTTCTTATCTCTGCACATTCTACTGCCATCCCAAATATAACAGCACTTGCTGGTATAACTTTCCCATACTTTTCACAATTACAACTTTCACCTTTGGTCTAAAAAAAAAATAACAATAAAAATTACGTAATCACATGTATTAAAAATTTGTGTGCATAATAAGCTACGAAAATATAAAAAACCTAAAAAGACAATAAGTAAGGATAAAGTAAGTTAAAAATTTTTTTTCTTCCTTAAAAAATATTTTTGGGTTGGGCACGGTGGCTCACACCTGTAATCCCAGCACTTTGGGAGGCCAAGGCAGGCGGATCACGAGGTCAGGAGATCGAGACCATCCTGACTAACACGGTGAAACCCCATCTCTACTAAAAACACAAAAAATTAGCTGGGCGTGGTGGCACGCACCTGTAGTCCCAGCTACTTGGGAGGCGGAGGCAGGAGAATCGCTTGAACCTGGGAGGCAGAGGCTGCAGTGAGCTGAGATCACACCATTGCACTCCAGCCTGGGCAACACTGAGAGACTCCGTTCAAAAAAATTTTTTTTAAAGTATTTTTGGCCGGGCCTGGTAGCTCACACCTGCAATTCCAGCACTTTGGAAGGCCAAGGAGAGAGGACCACTTGAGGCCAGGAGTTTGAGACCAGCCTAAGCAACATAGCAAGACCCTGTCTCTACAGAAATTTTTTTTTTGTTGTTAGCCAAGTGTGGTGACATTGGGAGGCTGAGATGGGAGGGCCACTTGAGCCCAGGAGTTCCAGGTTGCAGTCAGCTAAAAAACGTGCCACTGAGCTCCTACCTGGGCAAGAGATTGAGACCCCATCTCAAAAAAACAGAGTAAGTATTTTCATTGCTATATATGTGTGTGTGTATATATATATTTTTTCTCACAATACAAATGCAAAGGACACAAGAGGGAGGATGGGAGGGGTAAAGACTGTAAGTCTGCATAGAAGAAAAGACTTGGGTATGACTTTGATCAATAAATCAATATCATTACCTACTTAAAAAATAAATTTCTTGGCCAGGAGCAGTGGCTCACACCTGCAATCTCAGCACTTTGGGAGACCAAGGCAGGTGGATCACTTGAGGCCAGGAGTTTAAGACCAGCCAAGCCAACATGGTGAAACCCTGTCATTACTTCAAAAAAAAAATTGCTCTTTTCAACCTTTAGCAATTTTAAATCCAAATCATTTTCTGTTAATATTGAATTTTTATTACATATTAAAATCCTTTCACTGATAACACATATCATACGAACCAAATCAATGATTTGTGGGCTACAATAGAGGATTTCAATGCAAAATATAATTTGGCAATTATAAGAGTTAGTCCTGTTCAATCCATAGCCTGGGTTCAAAAGGCACCTGAAAACAGTACCAAACCAGCTATTACTACACTCCCTTCTGATAATTTGCCAAAATTCTAGGCAGTGAGGTCTGTAAGACTTAAAGTATCTCCGTTTTTCAACCCTACTCAAGAATTCCATAGTCAGTCCCTCCGTAAAGTAATCTCAATTCCTAAGAATTCTTCCCTGGAGTATTTTTGCCTGTATATTTCATTCAGGCACATAATTATATATTGAATCATGTTGCTAGTAAATGTTTTTGTTTTGTTTTGTTTGAAACGGAGTTTCGCTCTTGTTGCCCAGGGTGGAGTGCAATGGCACAATCTCGACTCAATGCAACCTCCGCCTCCTGGGTTCAAGCGATTCTCCTGCCTCAGCCTCCCAAGTAGCTGGGATTACAGGCATGTGCCACCACACCCGGCTAATTTTGTATTTTGTATTTTTAGTAGAGATGAGGTTTCTCCATGTTGGTAAGGCTGGTCTCGAACTCCTGACCTCAGGTGATCCACCCACCTTGGCCTCCCAAAGTGCTAGGATTACAGGCGTGAGCCACCAGGCCCAGCCAGTAAATGTTTTTTGCATAGATTTCTTTCCAACCACACGGTATGTACACCTTGGCAAAGGAAAATATATTTCATATTGCTTTGTAAATATACTAAGGATTCAATAAATCTCTGATGAAATAATGAATTCTTAATCAGTTTTAAGTATTTTCATACTGCTTACCTTTGGCTGTAAAAGTAAATGCTCCCATGCATGAATCAAACTCTCCACAATTCCTTCTCCAAATAAACCTGCATCGACAGTTTCTGTTACAACTAGGGACACTCTATAGAATGATTTTTTAAAGATATATGTAAGTAAAATATCATGCTATTATATAAAGATGTCAAAGCTGAGAGGAGAAAGGAAGAGTATATTATAGAAACAATTCATATGTAAAATGTCCTAATACTTTTAAGATCTACTACTGAATCTTGAGGAACTTTACTCGAATGCTACTTAAGCTCCTTTGTTCTCCACTGGCTCTTTCTCCTTGGTTTGGAAGATGGAGGGCGGGGGGAGGTGGGGAATGACAACCTTCGCTTGGCCTTGTTCCCTCTCCAGGTTATTTTTTCATTGCCTACATCTCTAAGAGTGGTTCATACCCTTTACCTTTACCAGTCTCTTCCTTAATGCCAAGTAAGAAGACTTCCATCTCCAACAGTCTATAAAAATATTATCTACCATCAATAACTCCCTACTTACCAAAATGAATCCTCTTTCTCAGTTATCATTTTTTTGATCTCCAGATAACACTGATTGCAGGAGAGAGCCCTCCCTCTTAAAATCTATCTCTACCTTTTATGACACTGCATCACCCATGTTTGCCTCCTACATGTTGACTGTGCCTCTCTTATCACTTCTTTTGCTTTACCCACTGCCTGAGTCTTAGAAAAAGCCTAGTCCACAGAACTCTGCTCTTCTGTCCATGCTTTCTTTCTAGAAAATTTTACTCAAAGACATACGAAAATATTTTCTCCCTTCTCTGAACTCCTTCAGCATTTATTGCCAGTATCACACATTTATGTAGCTATAAGATAAGAAAAGTTTCATGAATATTCTTTACCTTTCTATCTAGACTGTAAGTGCCTCAAGGGTAAGAATGACTTTGGTATGTTCCACAGTGCCTAGACCCAACATCTTATATACAGAAAATACCCAGTATTTATGATTGCATACACTTAGAATGTGAAAGGTGTTTCAAATCATCTAGTCCAATACCTTGAGGTCTAGACATTTGCTTAAGGTCAAAATAAATTAATAATAGTCTAATCTGGAATCCACAGCTCCTGGTTCAAAACCAACAGATCTTTCTACAACATTATCTGTGAGAAAAATAATTAAATTAAGGTAACTTTGATTCATGCCGACTCAGGTCCCTCTCAAAATTCATGTTGAAGCCCTTAACCCCAAAACTGACTGTATTGAAGAAGGAAAGGCTGTGTAAAGACACAACAAGAAAGCAGCATCTGCAGTCCAGGAAGAGAACCCTCACAAGAAACCAAACTAGCCAGCACCTTGATCATGATCTTCCAGTCTCCAGAACTGTGAGAAAATAAATGCCTATTGTTAAAGCTACCCAGTCTGCGGTACTTCGTTATGGCAGCCCAAGTGGAACAAGACAATTCAGGAAAATGCTTTTTCCTATAAAATGGGTATGACATTTGCCTTAATCGAACAGGAATTTTTTCATGAGAATAAATGTAGAGACCATTCAAAACTGTAGGTACTATGTTAACATAAATACTATTATATATACATGGAAGAAGACTTTTTAAAGTCATAGTTCATATAAGGCACAAAAATATCTTCTTCCAATACAAACTGAATTGAAGTAAGATTGGAAGATAAACCCAGAAGAGATAGGCAAAGTAAGTGCTACATAAAGAAAACTTTGTCTCTAAAGTGACTAGTGTGGAACCAGATCATTTTCAAATTCCTTCTAGCTCTAAAATTCCATCACCCTTGTGATATAGATCACAGTGAGAAAACATACTAAAAAGCCAAGACTTATATTACTTATATTCAAATCATTTAAAGGACCCATGCCAAAATACACTGACAGCTGACATTTCCAAAGCTTTCATTTTAAACAAATATATTAACACAAAATGTGATAAGTCCATTGAATCTGAACTGCTTATGATTTCTTTTTAAATACAACTTTTAAGTAGTTATTGACCACACAGGATTATCCATTTTTACAAATGAGAACACTGAAATTAACAAAGGTAAAGTAACTTGCTAAGATCAAGTTTATTTCATCCCTTGCCACAAATTTTTCACAAGATCTTTAAACATTTTTAATAAAGAATATAATTTTATTTAAATATGTCTTAATAGTAAACTATTCTATCCTATATCCATATCTTTACAAAATAAGGGTTTTGTAGCATTTTGTTTGGACTAAAAGCTAGAAATATATCTTAGTTTTTTAAAAATAGAGAAGTATAAACAGTAAAATTAGTTTACATGATAATACCTTTCAGGAATATGTTTTGGAATCTCTATGTCAAGTGACTTCATATGTAAGAGTTTGATCCCTGCTTCCATCTTGTTTGCTGCCACGACATCACAGGCAAGTTCATACATGGTCTTGGATAACTCACAAGCATACACGGAATGTGCTCCAGCTTTTTTAGCAAACATGCTACAAGGGGAAAAAGTGCTCCATCAAGAAAAGACAATCTACTATATTTTCTCAAATTTTAAGGAAATGATGATGCTAAAATGTGGGGTTTTTCCTTTTATTCTTTAACACAATCATTACTCATTCTGCATTAAAAAATAAACTAATATTCTTGTCTAGAAACAAATCATACAATAAAACATGGGATCTACTCTATTAAGACACAACTGGCATTATATCTTTAATGAATACTAACGGGCTTTAACTTAGACAACTAGATTCCACCAGAATGTTAACATAAAAAAGACTCTTAAATTCATTATTCAAAATGTCAATAATCCCAAATTTTTCTTAGCAGTTATGTCCAGTTCTTGATAAAAGTTATAGTAAAAAACATAATAGTTACATAAATAACCCTAATAAGATTATAATACTTTTAAATTCCAATGTTAAATTTTCTATATCTGCCAAAATCTTTAATTTACATTAGAATACATGTATATATCATCAAAATGCAATTACTACCAACCTTAGTATTCCAGTTCCCGCTCCAATGTCCAAAACACTTCTGGACCCCAAACAAACTGCCTTCTGGATTGCTGCATTATAAATCGTATTCCTCTTGGTGTCATTAAGCATGATAAAGTGCCAGCGTTCCACCAACCAGTTTGCAACACGATAAAAATTCTCCTTTGCATCACTGAAATCAGGGTTTAGCTTCACTGCTTTATGAAAATACCCAGCTGCTTCATCCCTAAAGCCCATTCTAGAGTAAAAAATGACAAAGACAAAATATATTCAACTATATGCTATCATACTGCAGTACCTTTGTTTATGCCAATCACCTGGCCTGGGAATCCCATGCCAGCACCCCAAATCCTGCCAATCCAAGTGCTACCTCTTTTGGGAAGTTGTCTGTGAGGAATGCAAGCCTCAGTATTTCTTTATTTTCTGAACCACTACATTTACATATTTCAGGAGACAAAAAAGTACCTGACTACGAATTACTATTATACTAATGTATAGCAGATGTCACAGTCATCCTCCATTTAGCCAACTCCATTCCCTCTGTACAACACACTAATGCCTATGGCTTAGTAGGCTCCTCTCTGGGGGGGCCTGCATGCCTTTTCTCTCAGCAACTGAGTTGAATAGTCATCAAGAGTCAGTTGTATTTGCTGCCAGATCAGTTTATGTCAGTTGTACTTGCTATTATAATTACATATTTTAATTAAATATTATACTAAGTAAATAAATATGACCGCATAAAGGGAACCATTGTGCCTAAGGACACTAAGCTAAATAAATGCTCTTGGCCGGGCGCGGTGGCTCAACCCTGTAATCCCTGCACTTTGGGAGGCCGAGACGGGCGGATCACGAGGTCAGGAGATCGAGACCATCCTGGCTAACATGGTGAAACCCCGTCTCCACTAAAAAAATACAAAAAACTAGCCGGGCGCGGTGGCGGGCGCCTGTAGTTCCGGCTACTCGGGAGGCTGAGGCAGGAGAATGGCGTAAACCCGGGAGGCGGAGCTTGCAGTGAGCTGAGATCCGGCCACTGCACTCCAGCCTGGGCGACAGAGCGAGACTCCGTCTCAAAAAAAAAAAAAAAAAAAAAAAAAATAAATGCTCTGAAAGAAAATCAAAGGCAAGTCACTCAAAATTAAGTACTATTTAATTATAGGTGAGCAAATGAAAAACAAAACACAGGAGAAAAAAACCTATCCAACCCTCTAGAACAGTGCTTCTCAAACTATCTGTAATGAAAAACCTCTCCTCCCTTTTTTCTTAATTTTTTATTTTTAAGACTAGTCAAGTGCAATACTGAGAAGGAGGGAATCCTCCCTTTCTTAAACATCTAATTGTTTGCAGATCGATACAGCTGTATTGCACATGATTCATATGGAGTTGACACATCAGATTTCAGCAGCACCCAAACTGATCTATATACTCTCTTCTGCATTAGTTTCCTGACCATATGCTTGGATTTACAGCAATGTTAAATTGCTATATCCATTTCCAAATACTTACTCTCAATTTCTATACTTACCTGTCATTAACCACTAATCTGTGGGTGAGCACCAATGTGTGGACCACACATTGAACAGAACTGAGCTAGTAGAGCCCTTTTCATTCATAGTTCTTCGTAAGTACCTTTAAGCATTCTGTCAAGTTTAGATAAACTTTTTTTTTCCTTTTTTTGAGACAGAGTTTCGCTCTTGTTGCCCAGGCTGGAGTGCAGTGGTGCAATATTGGCTCACTACAACCTCCGCCTCCTGGGTTCAAGCAATTCTCTTGCCTCAGCCTCCTGAGTAGCTGGGATTACAGGAATGCACAACCACGCCCAGTTAATTTTGTATTTTTAGTAGAGAAGGGGTTTCTCCATGTTGGTCAGGCTGGTCACAAACTCCCAACCTCAGGTGATTCGCCCGCCTCAGGCTCCCAAAGTGCTGAGATTACAGGCATGAGCCACTGCACCTGGCTAGAGAAACTTAATCATACTATTCATTCTAGGTATGGTTTAAGCAAAAAAGACATTCTAGAAGTCCAAACAGGGAACTGCACTCTAACAAAAAGCAATGGTTCTATGTCAAATAAGAGGCACTCATGATTTAGGTGAAAATGTATATGTTTTCAGTTAACGTATGTTATTTTAAGTTATCTTGAAGGTAGAACTATCTTGATCTTATTTGCAACTACCATTGTACATAGTACAGTACCATGTACATTGTAGGTAATCATTATTTGTTGTGAGACTAACTCAGCAATGGGTATTAAACACACCCCTAATAATTTCCTGGGTTTGTACTTCCCTTATGTTTGATATTTAATACATCACCAGTTTCCTTAAGCTGAAATTCTAATCTAAAAAATATATAATCTACTCCATTAAAGCATCTCTCATTGAAAGACCCAACATGTGTGTCCATAATATCAGAGAAGTATAAGAACGCCAGGAGGGGGCGCCCAAGATGGCCGAATAGAACAGCTCCAGCCTCCAGCTCTCAGCATGAGCAACACAGAAGATAGGTGATTTCTGTATTTTCAACTGAGCTTTGAAGAGAGCAGTGGTTCTCCCAGCACGGAGGTTGAGATCTGAGAACGGACAGACTGCCTATTCAAGTGGGTCCCTGAACCCTGAGTAGCCTAACTGGGAGACATCCCCCACTAGGTGCAGACCGACACCTCACACCTCACACAGTTGGGTACCGCTCTGAGACGAAGCTTCCAGAGCAAGAATCAGACAGCAACACTTGCTGTTCAGCAATATTCTATCTTCTGCAGCCTCCGCTGCTGATACCCAGGC
>NW_012101321.1:5651845-5658889 GCF_000951045.1 Mandrillus leucophaeus | reverse complement strand
ATGAAATACTATGCAGCCATTAAAAAGAATGAGTTCATGTCCTTTGTAGGGACATAGATGCAGCTGGAAACCATCATTCTCAGCAAACTATCGCAGGAACAGAAAACCAAACACCGCATGTTCTCACTCATAGGTGGGAACTGAACAATGAGATCACTTGGACACAGAAGGGGAACAGGAAGGGGGAGGGGGGAAGGAGGAGGGATAGCATTAGGAGATATACCTAATGTAAATGACAAGTTAATGGGTGCAATACACCAACATGACACATGTATACATACGTAACAAACCTGCAAGTTGTGCACATGTACCCTAGAACTTAAAGTATAATAATAATAAAATGCCAGGATGCCCTTTTTCTTTTAACTAGGAAAAACACTATCTTCTTGATTAGCAATTTAAATACATTTTGTTTAAATCTGATGCTACTAGACTAACAAAAGGTTGTGAAGTTGAGATACTCCAGACAAACTTTATTACACAAATAAGTGTCAGGAGAAGCAGCTATCATTTACTTTGGAAATATTTTTCTCCTGGAACAGATTCTTTTGGTGGGGTGTAAACGATATGCTATTTTTGACCAGAAAAGGAGTATAAAACAAAAACACCAAGAACCATTGTAAGTCAAGAACGAAGGTAAATTCTATAGCAAAAGCCACATTCACACTATCACGAATTCTGAACTGCTACTATCCAAATTAAAAATTTTGCTTAGTTACATCTCCCCAAATCAAACTAATACCAAGGATTTTTTATCGTAATGACTGGTAACTGCTCAGACTAATGTCCTACAACAACAGGTCACCAAAAGTTACAATCTGCCAAAAGTACGTAAGAGTTCCACTTTTCTGTCAAATTGAGTTTATCCTGAAACATAAGTCTTGGAATGTTATGATCACCATATGTGTATAATCTGGAAATATAATTGAATCTTATAGAGTAACTCTCATTATATAAACAACAAAAGAAAACTTTGGAATTAAAATATAGATTTTTTTAAACTAATTTGAGGAGATTATTCATAAAAAAGATTTTTAAAAATCTTTTAAAACAAATTTCATTTAAGTGGAAAGAGGTTTCTAATTTGTAGAAAATGGATGCTGCAGCTGATCAGGTTAGCTGTTAACATGAACAAGTAACCCTCAGTTGATTATCTGCCTTATTTTTCTACTTATTAACATACTCTACAATTAAAAATTATCAAGTATTTGTTTTTTAAAGGAGAATTCATTGTCACTCCCTAGGCCATGTTAATTAAGACTGTTAAAATGCCTTGCAGTTACATTACTGAGACTAGCTAATAAAGTTTGGCAAAGTATTTCTTATATAGAACTTTTCATTGAATAGAACTTAATATAACTTGGCTGGGCGTGGTGGCTCATGTCTTTGGGCGCCACTTTCGGAGGTCAAGGCAGGTGGATCACTAGAGGTCAGGAGGTTGAGACTATTCTGGGCAACATGGTGAAACCCCATCTCTACTAAAAATACAAAAATTAGCTGGGCGTGGTGGCTTGCACCTGTAATCCCAGCTACTCGGGAGGCTGAGGCATGAGAATTGCTTGAACCTGGGAGGCAAAGGTTGCAGTGAGCTGAGATCCTGCCACTGCACTCCAGCCTGGGTGACAGAGCAAGACTCCGCCTCAAAAAAAAAAAAAAAAACTTAATATACCCAAATAAGGAAAAGAATGATACTAGAGAACAATTACTGAACATGTAAAGGGATCTTTCTATATAAAATAGGACATTATAATCATGTTTCCTAAATAAGAATTCTCCCACTATTTTCTACAAGGCTGTGAAATTAGATGTATTAAAACAAACCCAAAATAAAAATTTTTTGTTTTCACCAGTTTTTCCTAATTATAAAGTTTCTATGGAGAGTACACAGAAATTCCAATGAAGAAAAAAGCTGTTCTATGAAAAAGTTACATTTCATTTACAAAAACACTTATGTATACATAAGGAACTCACTACTACTTTGTTTAAATTTATTGTGCAGCCTCAACAGAAAGTCAATTTCTGTCTTGACAGGTAAGAATTTTTTTTTTGTTTTTTTTTTTTTTGAGATGGAGTCTTGCACCCAGGCTGGAGTGCAGTTGTGCGATTTTGGCTCACTGCAACCTCCACCTCCCAGGTTCAAGCGATTCTCCTACCTCAGCCTCCCGAGTAGCTAGGACTACAGACGTGTGCCACCATACCCAGCTACTTTTTGTATTTTTTTTAGTAGAAACAGGGTTTCACTATGTTGGCCAGGCTGGTCTCAAACTCCTGACCTCAACTGATCTGCCTGCTTCGGCCTCCCAAAGTGCTGGGAATACAGGCATGAGCCACCACACCCAGACTAGAATTTTTTCAAATAAGCAATTGTTAACAAAAAATTCTACACATCAAATCTCAAAATTTTCTTCTGAGGAGAGACATATGATTCAAAATTGTAATACATATTCATACAACTTATTGCGAATGACCATATAAAGAGTTTACATTAATTATCACAGAGGAGTACATTTGTCAGGTTAATGATCCATGTTCTTCTTAAAAGTTATTTATAAAACATTATTTCTCCACACAGAAAAAAAAGCGTAATAAACAATGAGTTGATTACTCACTGTACAGTCCAGTGAGCCACTCAAGGGCCCCATGGGCACCAGAGACAAAGGTAGCAGATTGATTAACAGCTGAGGAACTCAAGATACGTTTAGTAAGAGAAATTCTGTGGTCACTTAGGAATTTTGTAGTTCAGTATTCATAATATTAAGGTTTTTTTCAGCTGGATGTGATTTGAGGGAAAGAGAAAGCAATTAGTGAGGAAATGCATGAAAATACCTAAAAGGAACATTTAAAATGAGATTCATTAACTAATTCCTAGGAATGTGAGCAACTGTCACTTTCAAACTTGGCAGAACCATGCTCAGTCCCCATTACTCTGAAACTTTCAAACACAGAAGCAAGGTTAACCTTTCATTTTATTTCCTATACTTTCACAGAATTCTTCATGCACATGAACTAGTATGCAGAAAGAGTTAACATAGCAGGGAGCTGACTGCCATCCTTTGAAAGGCCTGGTTACAAAAGTGTCCCTTGGCTGGCATCTGGGAATTTGGATTTGGGGAGGGTTCTCACTATCCTAACTGGTAGTGTGCCTAAACTGATTATACAAACAATGCAGTTTATGCTGAACACCTGACCTGCTTTTCTTCAGAGAATCTAAAATTTTAGTATATGCCAGACAGAGGGTACCTAAGTGTCCAGCTCCCAGTAAAAACCCTAGGCACTGAGCCTCTAATGAGTTTCACTGGTTGGCAACATTTCACGTGTGCTGTCATAACTCACTGGGGGAATGAAGTGCATCTTGTGTGACTTCAGTAAAAGAAGAACTTTGGAGGCTTGCACCTGGTTTTCCTTTACGCTTTGCCCAATACACATTTACCCTTTGCAAATTTTGCTTTGCATCCGTTCACAGTAATACACAAGAGCCATGCCTAGGACTATATGGTGAGGCCTGTGAGCCCCTCTAGCAAATCAGCAAATCTGGGAGTGGTTCCAAGACTCCCAACATGTAAGTTATCAACTTATTGCCAAATTCACCCTTTTTTACCTGCTCTGTGAAAAATGTATCTGGCCCTTTAATATTCTCCCACCAGTTGGCACAACGGTAAGCTTTGTTGGTAAAAAGTGTGGAGAGGCCGGGTGTGGTGGCTCAAGTCTGTAATCCCAGCCCTTTGGGAGGCCGAGGCCAGAGGATCGCTTGAGCCCAGGAGTTCCCAACCAGCCTGGGCAACAACATGGCAAAATCCTGTCTCTACAAAAAAGACAAAAAATTAGCCAGGTGTGGTGGCACGTACTGCAATCCCAGCTACTGGTGTGCAGGTGAGGGGCTGCTGAGGTGGGAAGATCACCAGAGCCTGGGAGGTCAAGGTTGCAGTGAGCCATGATGGTGCTACTGCACTCCAACCTGAGTAACACAGTGACACACTGTCTCAGAAAAAAAGTGCTAGAGGCCAGGTGTGGTGGCTCACACCTGTAATCCCAGCACTTTGGGAGGCTGAGGCGGGTGGATTGCTTGAGGTCAGGAGTTCGAGCCTGGCCAACATGGTGAAACCCTGTCTCTACTAAAAATACAAAAAGTAGCCAGTTGGGGTGGCAGGCGCCTGTAATCCCAGCTTCTCAGGAAGCTGAGGCACGAGAATCACTTAAACCCAGAAGGTGGAGGTTGCAGTGAGCTGAGATCACGCCACTTCACTCCAGCCTGGGTTACAAAGTAAGACTCTGTCAAAAAAAAACAAAAAGTGCTGGAGAGACACTGTAGGAAGAAAGGGTTTTGCTTCCTGATTCCAGTGTGCTTAGGGCTTCTCTAAAACCAAGCTCCTGAAACGCATGGCAGCTAGCAGCATCCAAGAGTCAGTAGCTTCCCCAAGGCCCCTTACCCTACTACATGGTTTTGTAATGGAGTACCTCTGATGAGATACTTCCCCATGAGGCTTTCTCTGGCACCCCAGCACCCCAAATGGCAAAACTATAGCCAGTTCCAGAAAACAAATTTACAAGAAGTTCCCTGGCAAGGCACTACAGTGACTTTTCTGCCATCCCGAGAAGCACAGCTGTGCCCTCTTCAATAAGGTATAGAACTCAGCCCAGTGAGGGGAACTCTTCCTTGGATACTCTTACTCCTAGGGGCAGTGGCTATTATGTAGTACATTACATAATATTAAAACTGTTATGATATTATATATCTGCTATTCTTTTCAGTTCTCCTTACTTAATAATTCTATATTAAACTTTCCCTATTAAAATTACTGTATGACTTATCCCTATCCAGACTAATACAGAATCTTTTTTTTTTTTTTTTGAGTCTCGCTCTGTTGCCCAGGCTGGAGTGCAGTGGCACAATCTCGGCTCACTGCAAGCTCTGCCTCCCGGGTTCATGCCATTCTCCTGCCTCAGCCTCCCAAATAGCTGGGACTACAGGCGCCCGTCACCACGTCCAGATAATTTTTTGTATTTTTAGTAGAGACAAGGTTTCACCGTGGTCTCGATCTCCTGACCTCATGATTCCCCCACCTCGGCCTCCCAAAGTGCTGGGATTACAGGTGTGAGCCACCGCGCCTGCCCAATACAGAATAATTCTTAACAAGTAATACTAAAATCACTACAAACCTGAAGAGATGCTCCCCCATACTATTGCAAATCACTTCATCATCAGGAAACAGTTCCAAGGCCTGCTCATAGCAACCAAGTAAGTCTTGTATCCGATTGAGAGCATCAAGCTCTTCAGCCCATCTGAAAAGTGTGTACTGAAAAGTTTCCTTTACAAATAAGAAAAAAATATGAATTAGTCAATAACATTACAGATGAAAGAATATACAACATTAGTTGAAGACTCCAAGCAACAGAACTTAATTACTATTGAACGATCACCTTCAATTTCATTTAGCTTTAGTAGGCACTGTTTTCTGAACAAGTGCACAAATGAATGAATTTTACCACCTACATGGCCATAATAAGCAGAATCAGTCTGACCACTCTCTAAACTCCCTCCATTCTTAGATGCTGTATCACACTCTCCTTATTCTCCAGCTGCCTCATTTTTGTGGGTTCCTGTGTTTTTAGAGTTTGTCCTTGGCTCTCTTCTTTTTTCTCTTATCCATCCCTAATGCATTTATTATCACCCATGTGTTGATGGATGCTACGTTTACATCTCTAGTCAAGACTTTCTCTTCTGAACCTCAGACTCATAGATACAACTTCCTAATAGTCATTTCAACCAGGCAATGGATCTCCAGCCATTGCGAATGTAGTACAACTAAAATATTTCCTGAACAATCCTTGTGCAAAGAACTGAGGCAACATAAATCTTGTTCTTATCCTCACAGAGGCCCTATAGAGAGAAATTTAACATAAAATTTTGGAAAAGTTCAAAATGTTCTAAACTGAACTCATCATATTCCTCTGATACAAGACATAAGATTAAGATACCACTCAACCTCAAACCATAAAATCACCTTATAATGGTACCTTAACTCCACATACACTGTTTCAAACCTAGCCAATGCTCTCTCAATATCTTTAAATCTGTTACCTCCTCTCCATCCCACAGTTACAACCTAATCTGGCCCTTCTAACCATTTGCTGGACTACAGCAACAGCCTTAACGCTGTCACTCTAGTTCCAATCGCATCTCCCTCCAGCCATTCTCCATGCTGCAACACTGTGAAAAGACGGAAAGCTGTAGTCATTACAGCATTACCATTAAAACATTTTAAATCATCTTCACATATTTTATACAAAAGAGTTGATACTTGGAACTGAATCTTGAGGGAGTTTACTAGAGAGACAAGGATAAGAAAGGAGATTCTGGCTGGGCACGGTGGCTCATGCCTGTAATCCCAGCACTTTGGGAGGCCAAGGCGGGCAGATCACCTGAGGTCAGGAGCTCGAGACCAGCCTGGCCAATATGGTCTAAAATATATCAAATATAAAAATTAGCCAAAGATGGTGGCAAACATCTATAATCCCTGCTACTCAGGAGGCTGAGGCTGGAGAATCACTTGAACCTGGGAGGTGGAGGTTGCAGTGAACGGAGATCGCACCACTGCATTCCAGCCTGAGCGGTAGAGTGAGGCTCTGTTCAAAAAAAAAAAAAAAAAAAAACCCACACAGCTTATATGAAATGGATCAGAGGGTCTACAGATAAGTGGTTTGGTGTGGCTGGAGTTTGGGTATTGAGAATAGAGTAGCGGGAAATGAGATTTCTACAAGGGGCCCATACAAAGAAATACAATTTGTTCGGCAGGAAACAGAACTAGTTGCTTACCCTACTGAATTTCAGGCATCGCCCTACAAATTTTACATATACTTTTTTTTTTTCTTTTTGAGATGGAGTCACACTCTGTCACCCAGGCTGTATTACAGTGGCGCGATCTTGGCTCATTGCAATCTCTGCCTCCTGGGTTCAAGCGATTCTTCTGCATCAGCCTCCCGAGTAGCTGAGACTATAGGTGCATGCCACCACGCCAGACTAATTTTTTGATTTTTAGTAGAGAC
>NW_012101321.1:5645412-5651700 GCF_000951045.1 Mandrillus leucophaeus | reverse complement strand
TTTTTTTGAGACGGAGTCTCGCTCTGTCGCCCAGGCTAGAGTGCAACGGCGCCATCTCGGCTTACCGCAAGCTCCGCCTCCCAGGTTCACGCCATTCTTCTGCCTCAGCCTCTCCCAGTAGCTGGGACTACAGGAGCTCGCCATGGCGCCCGGCTAATTTTTTTGTATTTTTAGTAGAGACGGAGTTTCACCGTGGTCTCGATCTCCTGTCTTCATGATCTGCCCGCCTCAGCCTCCCAAAGTGCTGGGATGACAAGCTTGAGCCATCGCGCCAGGCCAATACACAGTAAATATTTTTAAGACAGGCAGTGTCACTGTTTCACAGAAGAGGAAACTAAGAAACAAGTAACTGAGGAAAGATCACTTGAGTTGATCCATTTTTCTATTGCTGCCTACCTAGAGAAGCAAACTGTATCTAAACATATCATCTCCTCCTAAAGTAGGCCAGCTGGTTCTGAAATTTACACCAAGTTTACATGAACTACAAACATCTAGACGCTACAGACATTTAGTAGGCAGAGATGAAGGATGCTGCCAAACATACTGCAATGCACAGGACATCGTCCCTCCCCCCATAACAAAGAATTATCCCATTCAAAATGTCAATAGTGCTGAGGTTGAGAAACCCTCAGTCTAAATAAAGCAAATTGCAAATTTAAGTTAAATCATTTTTCATAATTTAGATTCTAAAAGTACTTGAAAAAAGTACAGCATTTCAACAGAATAACTGTTGCAAATAATCCAATAATTGAAGTTTAAAGAATGCATCATTAAATGATAACCACTTTAGGCTAATTACACTTTATTCAACTCGAGGCCTGCTATATTCCTACCACACACAATATGACAAATCCAAAAGCCCTTAAGCCAGGGCATGCTTAAATTAGATATAGGGAGAAGAGGATCACGTGAGACCTCATTTCCAATTCGAGGGCCTTTAGAATTCTAAATGAGATGGAAGTTTTGAAACTGAGAAATGACAACATTTGACTTTTGTTGCAAAAACCTAGCTATGTTGACACAGACTGCAGGAGAGAGCTCAGTTGAGAGCCGACTGCAACAGCTAGCAGATGACTGAAGCTCAAACCAGGGTAGTAAAGGGGAAGATGGTGAGAACTGATACGATTTCTGGACATATTTCGAAGGTAAAGACGGCAGGATTTTCCTCTGGGCAGGTCGTAGGTGTGAATAAAAGAAAGGTGTCAAGGGTGAACAGTAAATATTGATAGCAACCACCCAGCCAAGAATCCTGGCCCCTCCGCCTTTTTTTTTCCCCCCCCCAATTTTTTTTTACAAGGACGTTGGATCTGCCAGCAAGTGAGAAAAAAGGACCCTCACCTTCACGTTGTCTTTTAGCTCCGGCGCCAGGCTGAGCACGAGGAGGTAGTGGGCATAGGCGGTGCCGAAGTCCTGGACACCCAGACAGTGCTCTGCGCTCTGCAAGGACCGCGACACCAGCTCGTCCCGGCCGGCTGCCCCAGCGCCACCCCCGGCGTCTCGGCGGGACCTGAGCCGCGAGTTCGACATGGCAGTCACCACTTGTATGGCCAAAGGGAAGATATTTTGTAAACGGGACTAGAAAACTGTCTCGATGCTACACTTCCAGGGACCAGACAAGTGCTCAAGTACCTGTACAGGAAAGTTACCCTCCGCCGCGGGTAAACTAGCCCACCCGAGAACAGCCGGAAGCTCCGCCCCGTCCTGGCTCCGCGGGCGGCGCAGACCGTGACGCACACCCCGCTATTGCGGACCTGGCCGGCGGCGCACGCTTCGCGAACGTCAGCGCACCCGACGTGGGCACGTCACTGCCGCCCATTCCCGCAGAAGCGACCACTGCGCGTGAGTATAGGAGAGCTCCTGTGGCGGGACCTGTCCAGTCTCATGCCCTTTTTTTCCCTGCTGAAGCAGACCTCTCTCTCCCTCTTGCACTCCGAGAGTGTGTGGCTTTCGACTGCAAGACCTTGTTGTACAGACCCAGGCAGTGCGGAGCGCCACCCACTCATGAGGGACGGTCAAGCATTTGTGATGATGCTTAAGACATTTTGGATCGTGATGCACAAAATTTCAAGACCAGAAAGAACCTGGACATAACAAAAGCACCTCAGACGTGTTAGAGGAAATGCTTTCACAGGCATTTCAAATCATTCTCACAAAACTTGGCTAGGTGGACCTTTGGATCACACTCGTCTTAATGATGGCAAACGTGATATCCTGAGAAGTGACTTGCTCAAAGTCACACAACCAGCTAGTGGCATAGGCATGGTTCAAATCCAAGTTCCCTGCCAACTATCTGTTCAGTTATAAGATGAGCTTAGGGGTTATTACACTGTTCCATGTCTTATCACTGGATAGTGGTTACATTAATACAAAGACAGTTTTTCCACATTCAAGTATGGCCTCTAAGATACAGATTCCAAACTCTAAAAGGGAGGGGAGCATAGTTATTACGGCCGAAAAGTTATTTTTGTCCCAATTTTCAAATACATTAATAGACAATATCTTCAATCGAGCATTTTGCATATCAAACTAATACACTTTGAGGGCTCCTCTAATTCTCAAAAACACGTCATGCCTTTTTGCCTTCTCTTCTGATCCAATTACCTGAACTACCCTTTTTTCTGAGCACTTGCCAGTGTAAACCCTAATCAGTTTTTTTAGGTTCCAGTTCACTAGATTGTGAGCTATTCTTAATCACTTTTGTGACCTTTGCACCTAGCGGATTATGATGCAAAGTAAGGACTTTGATTTTTTTTTTTTTTTTTTTTGAGATGGAGTCTTGCCCTGTGGCAGGCTGGAGTGCAGTGGTGTGATCTCGGCTCACTGCAACCTCTGCCTCTAGGGTTCAAGCGATTCTCCTGTCTCAGCCTCCCAAGTAGTTGGGACTACAGGCGAGCGCCACCACGCCAAGCTAATTTTTGTAGTTTTAGTAGATGTGGGGTTTTGTTGGCCATGTTGGCCAGGATGGTGATTTTTAATTTAATGGAAAGGGCCAGCACGGTGGCTCACGCCTGTAATCCCAGCACTTTGGGAGGCCGAGGCGGACAGATCACTTCAGATCAGGGGTTCGAGACCAGCCTGGCCAACGTGTGAAGCCCTGTCTCTACTAAAAAAAATAATAATAATACAAAAATTAGCTGGGCGTGGTGATGGGCATCTGTAATCCCATCTACTCGGGAGGCTGAGGCAGGAGAATCGCTTGAACCTGGAAGGCAGAGGTTGCAGTGAGCAGAGATCGTGGCATTGCACTCCAGCCCGGATGATAAGAGTGAAACTGAGTGTCAAAAATAACAATAATAATAATAATTTAATGCAAAATATAGCCCCACTCCTAGGTTTTGCACGTAGGCTTTTCCAACTATTCATGTTCCTATTTCTCTCCTATGCTTAATTGCTACTTTCTGTACAAAATAAATTAGGACTTAATGTATGATACTTTCTTAAGGAAACTGAAACGTCTAAGGCTAAGGCCTTTCTATTCCTAGTAGGAATCAACAGAATATGAAAGGGCCATCGGACTTCTTAAAAAAGGGCATTCGAGAGCAAGCTTGGTCCTTTCTAGCCCATCCAATCAGCATTCCTTAGGATTATTTATTTTAAAAAGGCCTATTAAAGCTACCTTTCCTACTTTAGTCACAAGAGCACTATAACCATCAAATGAGATAATATCTAGAAACATTTTTTATCTGGTATACATATAGAGTTAATGTTATCCATTGTTACTATTATCTGGAATCACTTAAAAATTATCTGGATGGCTGAGCACGGTGGCTAACACCTGTAATCCCAGCACTTTGGGAGGCCAAGGCAGGCGCATCACAAGGTCAAGAGATTGAGACCATCCTGGCTAACACGGTGAAACCCCGTCTCTACTAAAAATACAAAAAATTAGCTGGGTGTGGTGGCGGGCGCCTGTAGTCCCAGCTACTCGGGAGGCTGAGGCAGGAGAATGGCGTGAACCCGAGAGGGCGAGCTTGCAGTGAGCCGAGATTGTGCCACTGCAGTCCAGCCTGGGTGACAGAGCGAGACTCTGTCTCAAAATAAATAAGTAAGTAAATAAATAAATAAATAAATCTGGATTATTAAAATAAAAATTAGGTTACTAACACCTGTAAGCATTTGATCAAAGTGTATGCACCCATATCCTTTAAGTGTCAGATGTGGTTGACTGAAACCTCTTTTCAGAAAGCAGAAAGAAACCTCCCAGTCTTTCACTGCAGAAAAGTGGGTTGGAGATGAATCACTGAAACGTCATCCTTCCAGTCACCTCTGTGAGTCCCTGCTTCAGCTGAATTACTTCACTTTACATATTATCTTGTACTCCAGGGCATGCTTTCTGCTTCCACAGGGGCAGGGTTTCTTTTATTTTGTTTTGCTCCATTTTGTTTTTTGGTCTGTTTGGTTCATTGAGATAACCTGAGTACCTAAAACACCTAGACTGCATGAAACTTATACTGAACATATTTCTACCAAGTCTGTGGAGGGCAAGAGATGGAGGAGGGGCTTGAGACAGAGTTTCATTCTTGTTGCCCAGGCTGGAGCGCAATGGTGCGATCTCGGCTCACTGCAACCTCCGCCTCCTGGGTTCAAGCGATTCTCCTGCCTCAGCCTCCCTAGTAGCTGGGATTACAGGCAGCCACCACACCCGAATAATTTTGTATTTTTAGTAGAGATGGGGTTTCTCCATGTTGGTCAGGCTGGTCTCGAGCTCCTGACCTCAGGTGATCCACCCACCTCTGCCTCCCAAAGTGCTGGGATTACAGGCGTGAGCCACCGCGCCCGGCCAAATATTTGCATTTTTTGGTGGTTTATCTATAGCTTCAAGACATTCTGAACATAGAGTAGGTCATTTGAAAAAATGGAATGATACAAATAACATGGAACATCTGGTCACCTTAAGAAACTGGAATTGGCTGGGTGTGGTGACTCATGCCTGTAATTCCAGAGCTTTGAGAGGCTAAGGCAGGAGAATGACTTGAGGCCAGGAGTTCAAGACCAGCCTGAGCAACATAGCAAGACTCCACCTCTACAAAAAATTTAAAATAAAAAAGTTAGCTGGGTGTGGTGGCACACACCTGTGGTCCTAGGTACTCAGGAGTCTGAGATGGGAGGATCTCCAAGGAGTTCAAAGCTTCAGTTAGCTATGATTGTACCACTGTACTCTAGCAACAGAGCAAGACCATGTCTCAAATAAATAAATAAACTGGAATCGTAAATATATTTTGATTACTATTTTCTGTTCCTTTATTACCTCAGTACTGGTTGAGGCTGAGTTACTTAAGATTCTTCATCTTTATGAAGATTAACTGAATTTATTGTAATTACCTTTCATGCCTTTTGGAAGAGCCCTATATTCAAAGAACCCAGAAGTACAATGAAAAACAAAGGCAGAATGTAGGTTATACTTTTTTATTCTTAATCAAATATTTCTTTAGAAACATTGAAAGCATCACTTTTTTGTTGACGATAGCCCTTTTGCCCCTCACAACTATGATCTTTACCTCTGAGAATCTATTTGGTTCCTTCCTTTACATTTCCTTTTTTACCCTCTTTTAGGATTCTAAGAAAAACCTCAATGATGTAGAAAACCACTGCTGACTGGGAGGCAGGTCCAAATGTGGTTGTGTTTCATCATATTCCGGGCACCTTGTCAACAAACCACACATGCCAAACACAGAAGTAAAACCAGCTGAAGGGCTCTCAGTCGACTTTCCAATGTGCAAAAGTTTAAGGTTAACAAGTGGGAAAAATGCTCATAGAAAGTGTATTAACAACGGGCTGGGAGCAGTGGCTCATGCTTTAATCCCAGTGCTTTGGGAGGCCAAGGTGGTCAGATGACTTGAGGTCAGCAGTTCAAGACCAGCCTGGGCAACATGGTGAAAACCTTGTCTCTACTAAAAATACAAAAATTAGCTGGGTGTGGTGGCATGCACCTGTAGTCCCAGCTATTCGGGAGGCTGAGGTGGGAGGATTGTTTGAGCCTGGGAGATGGAGGTGGCAGTGAGCCCCGATCGTGCCACTGCACTCCAGCCTGGGTGACAGAGCCAGACTCAGTCTCTAAATAAATTAATTAATAAAAAATAAGAATAAAGCATATTAACAAGGGATAAACAACTTGTCAGCTTATTGTGTTTATAAATGTAGAGGTTCTTTTTTTTTTTTTTTTGAGATGGAGTTTCACTCTGTCACCCAGGCTGGAGTGCGGTGGCACGATCTCGGCTCACTGCATCTTCCACCTCCCATGTTCAAGCAGTTCTCTGTCTCAGCCTCCCAAGTAGCTGGGATTACAGG
>NW_012101321.1:5634565-5645342 GCF_000951045.1 Mandrillus leucophaeus | reverse complement strand
TTTTTTTGGTATTTTTAGTAGAGACGGGGTTTCACCATCTTGAATGGGCTGATCTTGAACTCCTGACCTCGTGATCCACCCGCCCCGGTCTCCCAAAGTGCTGGGATTATAGGCATGAGGCACTGCGCCCAGCCTGGTTCATTCTTTTCTTCTTTTTCTTTTTCTTTTTTTCTTTTTAGAGACAGGGTATCACTCCGCTGCCCGGGATGGAGTGCAGTGGCATGATGATAGCTCACTGCAGCCTCAAACTCTTAGAACAAGTGATCCTTCTACCTCAGCCTCCTGAATAGCTGGGACTACAGGTCCATGCCACCACACATAACTAATTTTTAAATTTATTGTACAGATAAACTCTTAGCATGTGGCCCAGGCTGCCCTCGAACTCCTGGCCTCAAGCAATCCTCCCATCTCAGCCTGCAAAAGTCCTGGGATTACAGTCGTGAGCCACTGTGCCCTGTGAGGTTTAAACATTTTTCTGGGATCTGGTTTGTTTTATTTTTGGTTTGGAGCCATGTTCACAACTCTTTGTGCATTTTAGGATCATTTGGGGAGTTTTTAAACAGTATCAGTGCGTAGACCTCGTCCCCGGAGATGCTAATTTAACTAGCCTGGAATGGGGTTGGGCATGAGTATTTTTGCTATGGTTGTCTATGGATTTAAAGATGTGTGGTGGCTCATGCCTGTAATCCCAGCACTTTGGGAGGCTGAGGCAAGTGGATCACCTGAGGTCAGAAGTTGGAGACCAGCCTGGTTCAACAAGGCAAAACCCTGTCCCTGTCACTACTAAAAATACAAAAATTAGCTGGGCATGGTGGCACGCACCTGTAGTCTCAGCTACTTGTGAGACTGAGGCACAAGAATCACTTGAACCTGGGAGGTGGAGGCTATAGTGAGCGAAGATCGCACCACTGCACTCCAGCCTCTAAAAAAAAAAAAAAAAAGAAAAGATACTCTCTTTAAGCGATATGTTGTAAGACATAGGGCCAATGTAGGGAGTGAAAATGTAATTTTTTTATGATCTGTTAGAATTGTGAGGGTTCTCTCAATTGAATTCTTTTGAATTTAAGTAATAATATAATGAGGAATAGAATGTTCATCTTACTGAATTACCTGTTGAAGAGAAAATTTTATAATTGCATCAACAAAATACTATGGCTACAGACCAACTGTTGGGCATTGAAATTTACTTTGATAATTTTCACTGCTAAGTATTTCCAGCTTATTCAATCTATTTAACTACAATTAAGATACTTTGCTTTTTTTTTTTTTTTTTGAGACGGAGTCTCGCTCTGTCACCCAGGTGGGAGTGCAGTGGTCGGATCTCAGCTCACTGCAAGCTCCGCCTCCCGGGTTTACGCCATTCTCCTGCCTCAGCCTCCCGAGTAGCTGGGACTACAGGCGCCCGCCACCTCGCCCGGCTAGTTTTTTGTATTTTTTAGTAGAGACGGGGTTTCACCGTGCTAGCCAGGATGGTCTCGATCTCCTGACCTCGTGATCCGCCCGTCTCGGCCTCCCAAAGTGCTGGGATTACAGGCTTGAGCCACCGCGCCCGGCGATACTTTGTTTTATAACACTCCTTTTCTAATTGTTCCATATGCAATTTCAAAATCTAGAACTCAATTTAAATATAAAATTGTAATAATGGCCAGACAATGCTGGGTTTGGAATCTGAATGTTCTCCGTGTACAAGGTCCTATAATAACGCGACAGCAGAGTTCAGAGACAATATGAGGGAAAATCCACTTGAGCGCTACTCTGCACCAGGTCCAGTCTCACTCTGCGATAAAGAACTACTGGGTAATTGATGAAGAAAAGAGGTTTAATTGACACATGGTTCCACAGGCTTAACTGGAAGCATGAATGGGAGACCTCAGGAAACTTATAATCATGGCAGAAGATGAAGGGGAAACAAGTACCTTCTTTACATGGAGGCAGGAGAGAGAACGAAGGGGTGAGTGCCGCACACTTTTAAACCATAAGATCTCATGAGAACGAGAACAGCAAGGGGGTAATCTGTCCCCATGATCCAGTCACCTCCCACCAGGCTCCTCCCCTGACATGTGGGAATTACAGTTCGACATGAGCTTTGGGTGGGGAGACAGAGCCAAACCAGATCACCTAGTTTAGTCAAAGCATCCTTTTTAAAATTTCTCATTGTCTTCTGTTCATAATGCTGTCTTAGCACTTAGCTCTATTACGTTCAAATGGCCTGTTTGTCCTCCTAACTAGAAAGTAGGTTCCTAGGCCTCAAGGAAGTATGTCTTATTCATTTTTCATCACTAGCATTCAAGATAGTAACTAGAACAAAAGAAGTCATTAAATATCTGATTAACCTGAAATGGAGGCAGCTAAAGAGAGGTAGAGAAAGAGGAAGAATTGAAAGATGTGTCAAAAACAAAGACTACAGGACTTAAAACAACTACATGATAGGAGTAACAGGGACATAAGAAAAAGGGAGAGATTAGGCTGGGCGCAGTGGCTCACACCTGTAATCCTAGCACTTTGGGAGGCTGAGGCAGGTGGATCACCTGAGGTCAGGAGTTCGACACCAGCCTGATCAACATGGTGAAACCCTGTCTCTATTAAAATTATAAAAATTAGCCAGGCGTGGTTGCGGTTGCCTGTAATCCCAGCTACTTGGGAGACTGAGGTAGGAGAATCGCTTGAACCCAGGAGGCAGAGGTTGCAGTGAGCCAAGATCGTGCCGTTGCACTCCAGCCTGGGTAACAAGACTGAAACTCATCTTAAAAAAAAAAAAAGGAAAAAGGAAAAGAAAGAAAAAGAAAAAGGGAAAAATTGAAGGTGATGCCAGTACTTTTGGCGTGAGCAACCAGGTGGTGCCATTAACCAGGATATGAAGTGTAGGGAAGGGAGATGAACAGATTTGAAGAGAAAAATGATTAGTTATGTCAACCAAAACTAAGTCTGTTGAGAGAGAAATAATTTGGTAAAGGTTTACTGAAAGCCAGATATGAAGATTGACCCAGGAAGATACATCAACAAAGTTGGGAGTGTTCCAGAATCTGTTGCAAATTGGAAGGCTTTTATAAGACAGTAGGACTACTCCTGTCTTTTATAAGACAGTAGGGGGACTTCTCATACCAGAGTTGTATTCTTTCATTGATGAGTGTAACATAGAGGTTATAATCATTGGCTACAGATTGCAACCTACAGGCTAAAATGTCTGCGTGCAAGACAATAAGTAAAACTTTATAATTCTGGCCAGGCATGTAGCTCATACTTGTAATCTTAGCACTTTGGAAGGCTAAGGCAGGTGGATTGCCTGAGCTCAGGAGTTAGAGACCAGCCTGGGAAACATGGCAAAACCCTGTCTTTACTAAAAATACAAAAAATCAGCCAGGCATGGTGGGGCATGCCTGTAATCCCAACTACTAGGGAGGCTGAGGCATGAGAATCGCTTGAACCTGGGAGGCGGAGGTTGCAGTGAGTGGAGATCGCGCCACTGCACTCCAGCCTGATCAACAGAATGAGACTCTGTCTCCAAAAAAAAAAAAAAAAACAACTTTATGATTCAAAAATAAATCTGCATTCTTTTTAGTGTTAGTAGGTTATACATTAATCAGTAGGTCAACAACTTGAGGAACTCATAAGATTCTTTATTCAGGGATAGATGTCACCATGAATCACAAGACCTTAAAGAAAACTAACAAATGCAACCTGTAGTTTATCAGGTAAACGGCTGTGTTTGAGGTATCTGGACATCAAGTGAAGATGTCCAGTGGGCAGGTGAGAAAGTATGTTTAGAGCTCACTGGAAATATCTGGTCTAGATATAAGTATCTGGAGGGGTTTTGTTTGTTTGTTTGTTTGTTTGCTTTTTGAGACAGAATCTTGCTGTGTTGTCCAGGCTTGGTGCAATCATGGCAAACTGCAGCTTCAACCTCCCAGGCTCAAGCAATCCTCCCACCTCAGCCTCCAGAGTAGCCGAGACTACAGGAACACGTCACTACACCTGTCTAATTTTTGTGGGTTTTGTAGAGATGTGGTCTCTCCACATTGAACAGACCAGTCTGTAACCCTGGGCTCAAGTGATCCTCTTGCCTCAACCTCCCAAAGTACTGGGATTACAGGCGTGAGCCACTGCACCCAGCTGGAAGTTTTAATCAAGTTGATAGGTTGAAGTTGTAGCAATGATTATAATTCTCCTGGAAAAGTGTGTAGAGGGAGGAATTGTGCATCACAAAATGCAGAATGAGGAAAGGGCGGCAAGGCCTCCTCTGAAATTGCTAATAGAAGAAAGTAAGATATTGGATAAAATAAGATTTTATAGAAATGAACAATCCTAAGAAATGGCTTATAAATGAGTTGCCAGTAGGACCAGGGTCTCTCATAAACCTAGTCAGAGCAATAGCATATAGAATAAATAAATATAAAAATGTGAATAAATTACATTTTTCTCAATATAGTACTTCTCCTTATCCATGAAGGATACATTCCAAGACCCTCAGGTGATGCCTGAAACCATGAATAATAACAAATTCTATATAGATTATGTTTTTTCTTATACATACATTCCTATGATAAAGTTTAATTAGGCACAGTAAGAGATGAAAATTAGGCTGGGCATGGTGGCTCATGCCTGTAATCCTAGCACTTTGGGAGGCCGAGGCAGGTAGATCATTTGAGGTCAGGAGTTCGAGACCAGCCTGGCCAACATAGTGAAACCCTGTCTCTACTAAAAACACAAACGTTAGCTGGGCATGTTGGTGCACACCTGTAATCCCAGCTACTTGAGAGGCTGATGCAGAAGAATCGCTTGAGCCTGGGAGACAGGTTGTGGTGAGCCAAGATCGCACCACTTGCAGTCCAGTCTGGGCAAGAGAGTGAGACCCTGTCTCAAAAATAAATAAATAAATAAATAAATAAATAAATAAAGAGGCCAGGCGTGGTGGCTCACGCCTGTAATCCCAGCACTTTGGGAGGCCGAGGCGGGCGGATCATGAGGTTAGGAGATAGAGACCATCCTGGCTAACACGGTGAAACCCTGTCTCTACTAAAAAGAAATACAAACAATTAGCTGGGCGTGGTGGCGGGTGCCTGTAGTCCCAGCTACTCAGTAGGCTGAGGCAGGAGAATGGCGTGAACCTGGGAGGCAGAGCTTGCAGTGAGCCGAGATCGTGCCACTGCACTCCAACCTGGGAGTCAGAGCGAGACTCCATCTCAAAAAAAAAAAAAAAAGAGATGAAAATTAATAGTAAAATAGATTAGTTACAATAGAGTGGGCCCGATGGCTCACACCTGTAATCCTAGCTCTTTAGGAGGTTGAGGCAGATGAATTATCTGAGGTCAGGAGTTTGAGACCAGCCTGACCAACATGGTGAAACCCCGTCTATACTAAAAATATAAAATTAGCCAGGCATGGTGGTGCTTGCCTGTAATTCCAGTTACTGAATTGGAGAATTGGAGAACAACTGCCTGAAGCAGGAGAATAACTTGAACCTGGGAGGCGGAGGTTGCAGTGAGCTGAGATTGTGCCATTTCACTCCAGGCTGGGTAACAAGAGCGAAACCGTGTCTCAAAAAAATTAGTATTATTATTATAATAATATACTATAATAAATGTTATGTGAATATGGCCTATCTTTCTCTCTCTCTCTAAATATCTTATTGTGCTATATCTTATTGTACTATATTGTGTAACTGAAACCACAGAAAGCGGGGGGACTATTATATATTATAATTCATCTTTATGATAAGGATTTTTTAATGACTTGATAAAAGTGAAAGTTGGAAAGTTAGGGTTCTTCTCCAAGACAGTATGTGTTTTGATTCTAATAAAAGTGCTAGTTATCTATATACAAATATAATTTAGCATATTGATATTTATTGAATACATTCTGCATAGTAGGCAATGTTTTAAGTAATTTAGTGTTTTACCAGCCAGTATCTTCCTCTCTTTTTCTGGGAACTGTTTATATTAGTCAGCTTTTACCACATTATACTACATAACAAACAACTCCGAAAATTCAGTGTTGTCTTAGTCACTTGGTAACAAAATAACTGAGACTGGATAACTTATAAATAATAGAAATTTCGTTCTTACAGTCCTGGAGGCTGATAAGTTGAAGATCAGACCGATGGCAGCTTTGATGTCTGGTAAGAGCCCAGGCTCTGCTTCCAAGATGGCACCTGCGATACTGTATCCTGCAGAAGGGATGAACTCTGTGTCTTCACATGGCAGAAAGGATAGAAAAGGGCAAAAATGATCTAGCTTGTTTCCACCAGCTTTTTTTTTTTTTTTTTTTTGAGACAGAGTCTCCCTCTGTTGCACAGGCTGAAGTGCAATGGCATGATCTCCGCTCACTGAAAGCTCTACCTCCTGGATTCAAGTTGTTCTCCTGCTTCAGTCTCCCAAGTAGCTGGAATTACTGGTGCCCCCCCGCCGCCAACACGCCGGCTAATTTTTGTATTTTTAGTAGAGACAGGGTTTCACCATGTTGGCCAGGCTGGTCTTGAACTCCTGACTTCAGGTAATCTGCCTGCCTTGGCCTCCCAAAGTGCTGGATTACACGCGTGAGCCACTGCACCTGGCCTCCACCAGCCCTTTTAAAGCATCACTAATCGTATTCACAAGGGCAGAAGTCCTCATGGCTTAATAATCTCCTAAAGGCCCAAACTTTGAATACTGTAACACAGGTGAGTAAATTTTAACATGAATTTTGGACACATTTAAACCGTAACAAGTACCTTAGAAAAGAAAGGACTATTTCTTGCTTATATTACATGTAGACCACAAATTGCCAACAATGCTGCTTAGATTTTGAGAAGGCTATGACTCTGTACCATGTATTCTCTCATACTGGATTACAGATTTAAAAAGCAGTTCCTATGTGAAACCTGCTCATTCTCATGGCAGAGAGGGAAAGCCATAGAACTGCTAAAAAATCGTGATGCTTCTTAAAGTTTCTGCAAAGCTGTATGTATGTCATGTCCTCTCTAGGCTGGGTGTGTTGGCTCACGCCTGTAATCCCAGCACTTTGGGAGGCCGAGACAGGCAGATCACAAGGTCAGGAGATTGAGACCATCCTGGCTAACACTGTGAAACCCCATCTCTACTAAAAATGCAAAAAATTAGCCAGGTGTGGTGGCAGGCACTTGTAGTCCCAGCTACTCGGGAGGCTGAGGCAGGAGAACTGCTTGAATCAGGGAGGCAGAGGTTACAGTGAGCTGAGATCATGCCACTGCACTCCAGCGTGGGCAACAGAGTGAGACTCCATCTCAAAAAATAAAAATAAATAAAAAAATTAAAATGTCCTCTCACACTCTATTGGTGAAAGCATATTATTGTGGTTAAGTCCAATCGCAAAGGGAAAGTTGTATACACTCTTCCTGCAAGGAAGAGGGCACTTCAGTTTACACGTTCATGGAAGGAACAGAGTGAATACTAGAGGACAATATTACAATTTACTACCACTGTTCCTCTCTCAGCTTAAGCTCTGTTCTATCTCCCACTCCTCAGATCAGCAGTAGCATGAAAGTAACAGCCCACATTCCTGGTACCAGAGGTGGAAATACGCACATCATGTACAAATTATCTGTTCTGACCTGTTTGGTGGCTCCCTGGAATACTGATTGAAAGGCTTGTCTTTATTTCATCTAACTCCTAATTAGCCTAGGGCTAAAGCTTCTTGCTGCAGGGCATTTGTAGAAAATATTCAGACGTTAGACTACGTTGGACTAAATTTGGTCTAACGTCTAAATTTTTTTTTTTTTTTTTTTTTTTTGACAGAGTCTCGCCCTGTTGTCGCCCAGGCTGGAGTGCAGTGGCGCGATCTCAGCTCACTGCAAGCTCCGCCTCCCGGACTAACGCCATTCTCCTGCCTCAGCCTCCCAAGTAGCTGGGACTGCAGGCGCCCGCCACCACGCCCGGCTAATGTTTTGTATTTTTAGTAGAGACGGGGTTTCACCGTGTTAGCCAGGATGTTCGCCATCTCCTGACATTGTGATCCGCCCGCCTCGGCCTCCCAAAGTGCTGGGATTACAGGCGTGAGCCACCGCGCCCGGCCTTAAATATTTTCCTAAGATGTCTAAATAGGTTCCTGCTGCCTGTGGCGATAGACAATAGCTAGGTCAATCAATAGGCTAATCAAAAAGCTTGGGAGGAAAGGCTGGAGAATGAGACAGTCTATAAGGGTTTTCAAAAGTGCTGACATATTCCTGAGAATCAAGAAGGTCAAGTGCATGCTCAGGGCTATGCAAATGCCCCCCGAGAAAGCTGAAAAAGGCCATAATACCCCTCCTCCTGACCATGAGGCTCTAAAAAAGTAGGATATGAAGTCTAAGGCAGAGTTGTAAAATGCCTGGCAAGTATTGAAAGCATGTCACAATGAATACACAGAGCGCCACTGCAAAGACTGGAAGATTTTTTGGTTCCAGGTATTTAAGGAAATCTCTGCTCACTCATTAGCTGACCAGTAAGCTAATGTAACAGAGACTTCAGGATCCACATGTAACAAAGAACAGACTATAAAATTAGTTCAGAAAATTCACTAAACAAACTATAACTACAATATAGCACAGCAACACACCCTAGGGAACGGGGAGGAGCTGATTTCCAGAATTGCCATATTATAGTATTTAAAATGTCCAGTTTTCAACAAGAAATTATAAGGCATGCCAATAAATGAAAAATTATGGTCTATAAACAGGAAAAAGAAATGTATGGAAACTATGCCTGAGAAAGCCTAGACATTTGGACTTTTTAGACAGACTTTAAATTGGCTATTTTAAATATGATCAATAGCTAAGCAATGTCTGAAGAACTAAAGTAAATATAGGAATGATGTCTTGTCAAATTGAGAATATCAATGAAGAGATAAAAATATAAAACTGTCATGTCACAGTGATTTTTAAAAACAGAGGCTGGGCCGGGCACAGTGGCTCACGCCTATAATCCCAGCACTTTGGGAGGCTGAGGTGGATGGATCACGAGGTCAGGAGATCGAGACCATCCTGGCTAACATGGTGAAACCCTGTCTCTACTAAAAATACAAAAACAAAATTAGCCGGGTGTGGTGGTGGGCACCTGTAGTCCCAGCTACTCGGGAGGCTGAGGCAGGAGAATGGCATGAACCCGCGAGGTGGAGCTTGCAGTGAGGCAAGATTGTGCCACTGCACTCCAGCCTGGGCGACAGAGCGAGACTCTGTCTGAAAACAAAACAAAACAAAAAAAAACAAACAGAGGCCGGGCACGGTGGCTCATGCCTGTAATCCCAGCACTTTGGGTGGCCGAGGCGGGCGGATCACCTGAGGTCAGGAGTTCGAGTCCTGACTGGCCTACATGGTAAAACCCCACCTCTACTAAAAATACAAAGCTGGGTGTGGTGGCGGGCGCCTGTAATCCCAGCTTCTCAGGAGGCTGAGGCAAAAGAATCACTTGAACATGGGAGGTGGAGGTTGCAGTGAGCCGAGATCGCATCATTGCACTCCAGCCTGTGAGACAAAAGCAAGACTTTGTCTCAAACAAACAAACAAACAAAACACAGAATCCAGGCCGGTGCAGTGGCTCATGCCTGTAATCCCATCACTTTGGGAAGCCAAGGCGGGTGACTCACCTGAAGAGTTTGAGACCAGTCTGGCCGACATGGTGAAACCTCGTCTCTACTAAAAATACCAAAAAAAATTTAGCTGGGATTGGTGGAACACGCCTGTAATCCCAGGTACTCGGGAGGCTGAGGCAGGAGAATCGCTGGAACCCAGGAGGTGGAGGTTGTAGTGAGCTCAGATCGCACCATTGCACTCCAGCCTTGGTGACAAGAGTGAGACGCCATCTGAAAAAAAATAAATAAATAATAGAACCCAACTGTATGCTATCTTCAAGAGATTCACTTTAGATTAAATACACAAATAGGTTGAAAGCAAAAGAATGGAAAATGTATTTCATGCAAACAGTATTGATAATAGAGCTGTTGTGGCTATACTAATATCAGACAAAATAGATTTTAAATCAAAAATTGTTAGACAAAGAACATTATATAATGGTGAAAGGGTCAATTCATCAAAAGACATAACAATTATAAGTATATATGCACCCAACAAGAGAGCCCTGAAATACATGAGGCTGAAACTGACTACATTAAAAAAGAAAAGGACAATTCAAAATGATAGGCAGGGGACTTCAATACCTTACATTTAATAATGGATACAACAATTAGATGGAAAATCCACAAAGAAATAGAAGATATGAACATCACTGTATATCAACTAGACTTAAGAAACGTGTATAATGATCCACTCAACAACAGAATACACTTCTCAAGTGCATGTGGAAAATTCTCTACAATAGACTATAATTAGCTCATAAAATAAATCTGAATAAGATTTAAAAATTGAAATCAGGCTGGGTGTGGTGGCTCATACCTGTAATCCCAGCACTTTGGGAGGCCAAGGCAGGTGGATCACTTGAGGTCAGGCGTTTGAGACCAGCCTGGCCAACACGGTAAAACCCCATCTCTACTAAAAATGCATAAACTGGTTGGGAGTGGTGGCTCATGCCATAATCCCAGCACTCTGGGAGGCCAAAGTGGGAGTATCATGAGGTCAGGAGATCAATACCATCCTGGCCAACATGGTGAAACCCCATTTATACTAAAATACAAAAAAAATTAGCCAGGCGTGGTGGTGTGCGCCTGTAGTCCCAGCTACTTGGGAGGCTGAGGCAGGGGAACCGCTTGAACCCAGGAGGTGGAGGTTGCAGTGAGCTGAGATCGTGCCACTGCACTCCAGTCTGGGCAACAGAGTGAGACCCTGTCTCAAAAA
>NW_012101321.1:5630635-5633380 GCF_000951045.1 Mandrillus leucophaeus | reverse complement strand
AATCTCTTGCACCTGGGAGGCAGAGGCTGCAGTGAGCCGAGATCGCACCACTGCACTCCAGCCTGGTGACGAAGCGAGACTCTGTCTCCAAAAAAAAAAAAAAAAAAGAAAGAAAGGAATAGAACAATAAACAAACAGCACTATTTCAACTCCAGTGACTGAAGAAGTACACTGGAAAGTGCAAGGCACCTTGCATCTACAACACTCTCTCCATTATCAAGAGGACTGGCCTCAGAGCCGGGGAAGTCTTCCTATGGGGAAAAGATAAGCTGGAGATTTCCAGAGGTTCCCATTACCACCACAGATGTCAGTAGTCCTTCCTACAGGAGGGTCCCCCAGTTTTTACAGGTTCCATATCCAGTTTAGAGGGTTGCCAGGAGTTTAAATGGATACATTGCTCCAAAGTAGGAGCCCACATTGTGCACCCACATCCCCACAATCTAAAGTGCTACAGCATGGTGCCACCTTGAATATGAACCCACTGCTAAAGTGTGTCCTGCCCTGGAGGCCAATATCCATTGCCTCTCTCCATCCCTGAGGCCCTGTCATCATTCTACCACATAAACACAAGTGCCTACAGCACCACTATACCAGCTGCCTGGAGTCTAGGCCTGACAGAATGACCGAGACATGGGGGCACCCAAATCCATGTTTCACCCCAGCCCCTGAAAAGATGAACCTACACACTCGGATGCTGGGCGCGGTGGTTCACACCTGTAATCCCAGCACTTTGGGAGGCCAAGTTGAGTGGATCACTTGAGGTCAGGAGTGGGAGACCAGCCTGGCCAACATGGTGAAACCCCATCTCTACTAAAAATGCAAAAATTAGCTGGGCATGGTGGCAGGCACTTGTAATCCCAGATACTCAGGAGGCTGAGGCAAGAGAATTGCTTGAACCTGGGAGGCTGAGGTTGCAGTGAGCCAAGATCGCCACTGCACTCCCGCTGGGAGACAGTGAGACTCCATTTCAAAAAAAAAAAGAGAGAGAGAGTAGAGCAGTGGTTATCAGAAACTGGAGATGGATAGGAAGAGAGGAGGAGGGGATGACTTTGGTCAAAAGGTACAAAGCTACAATTAGATTGGAGGAATAACTTCATAACTTCTGGTGTTCTATTGTACAGCAGGGTAACTATGGTTAACTGTAAGGTATTGTATATTACAAAATAGCTAGAAGAGAGCGTTTAAATGTAATAAGCACAAAGAAGATCAATGAATGAGATGATGGATGTGCTAACTACCCTAATGTAACAATTATATAACATATACGTGTATTTAACTATCAAATCATACCCAATCCCTATATACAATTATAATGTGTCAATTAAAAAAGATTTTAATATTAACACAAGTTTTCCTAAAAGTCTTCCAAAAAAATAGACGGGAAAGGAACACTGAACTCAGTCTATGAGTCCCGTAATACCTTGATACTAAAGCCAGACACAATATTTGAAGAAAAGAAAATTGGAGAATAATATATCTTATGCATATGTATGCATATATGCTCTATAAAAAGCTAGCAAACCAATTCCAGCAGCATATAAAAAGGATTATACATGATCATCAAGTGGGATTTATCCCAGGAATGCTAGGCTGATGATTTAACTTATAAAACTCAATCAATGTAACATATCACAGTAATAGAATGAAGGGGGAGAAAACCCATGTAATCCTATCAATAAACCCAGAAAAAGTGACAAAATCTAAATCCTTTTTATGACAATGGTACATAAGAAACTAGGAATAGAAGAAAACTTTCTAAGTCTGCTAAAGAGCATCTATGAAAAGCCCAGATATAACGTATGTAATAGTGAAACATTAAAAACATTCCTTCTAAAATCAGAAATAAGACAAGGATGTCAACTCTCACCATTCTATTCAACTTTGTGCTAAAGGTTCTAGGTAGGGCAACTAAACAAGAAAAAGAAATAGAAGGTATACAGATTTGAAAGGAAGAAATAAAATGATCACTGTTTGCAAATGAAATAATCTCATACAGAGAAAACTCTAAAGGATCTACAGAAAAAAACTCTCAGAGCTACTAAACGAGTTCAAGAATGTTGCAGAATACAATATTTAGAAATCAGTTGCATTTCTATGCTTTAATAATGAACAATCTGAAAATGAAATAATAAAACAATCCCACTTATGAAAGCATTAAAAGAATGAAATACTTGGCAATAAATTTAACATAGTAGGATTGTACACTAAACACTAAAAAACATTGCTGAAAGACATTAAAGATCTAAATAAATGGAAAGACGTCTTCTGTTCACAGATTATAAGACTTACTATTGTTAAGATGGTGATACTCCAAAATGTTCTATAAATTCAGTGCAATCGCTGTTAAAATTCCAACTGTCGACCAGATACGGTGGCTCATACCTGTAATCCCAGCACTTTGGGAGGTCAAGGCAGGTGGATCACCTGAGGTCAGGAGTTTGAGACCAGCCTAACAGAGCAAACCCCCGTCTCTAGTAAAAAATACAAAAATTAGCCAGGCATGGTGGTGGGTGCCTGTAATCCCAGCTAATCGGGAGGCTGAGGCACGAGAATCACGTGAACCCAGGCGGGTTCAAGTACCTCACTGTACTTCACTGCAGAGGCTGCAGTGAGCTGAGATTGCGCCACTGCACTACAGCCTGGCTGACAGAGTGAGACTGTCTCAAACAACAGCAACAACAAAAATGCCAATTGTCTTGTTAAGAAATAGAAAAGTTCATCCTAAAATTCATATGGAATTGGAAA
>NW_012101321.1:5624431-5630541 GCF_000951045.1 Mandrillus leucophaeus | reverse complement strand
ATGCTGGGCGCGGTGGTTCACACCTGTAATCCCAGCTACTCAGGAGGCTGAGGCAGGAGACTTGCTTGAACCCAGGCTGCAGAGGCTGCAGTGAGCTGAGATTGCGCCACTGCACTACAGCCTGGCTGACAGAGTGAGACTGTCTCAAACAACAGCAACAACAAAAATGCCAATTGTCTTGTTAAGAAATAGAAAAGTTCATCCTAAAATTCATATGGAATTGGAAAAGACACAGACTAGCCGAAAAAACTTGAGAAAGAACACAGCTGGAGTACTTACTCTACTTCATTTTGAAAACTTACTACAAAGCTATAGCAATCCAGAGAGTGTGATACTAACTCAAAGCTAGATCAATGGAATAAAACTGGGAGTTCATAAATGAACCCATGCTTTCATGATCATTTGATTTTTGTTTTTGTTTTTGTTTTGAGACAGGGTCTTGCTTTGTCACCCAGGCCGGAGTGCAGAGGCACAATCATGGCTCACTGCAGCTTTGACCTCCCAGGCTCAAGCAATCCTCCCACCTCAGCTCCCCGAGTTTCTGGGACTACAGGTGCACGCCACCATACCCAGCTAATTTTGTTATTTTTTATAAAGACAGGGTTTTGTCATGTTGTGGAGGCTGGTCTCAAGTTCCTGGACTCAAGTGATCCTCCCACCTCAGCCTCGCAAAGTGCTTGGATTATAGGTATGAGTCACCGTGCCCAGCCAGCGATCACTTGATTTTTGACAAGGGTACCAAAACCATTTGGTGGGGAAAGAATAGTCTTTTTCACAAATGGTGTAGAAACAAGTGGGTAGCCACGTCCAAAATAATTCTGAAGCTGAAAAATTGCGTTACATCATATACAAAACTTCAAAGTGGATCAACAATCTAAATATAACAACAAAAACTACAAAACTTATAGAAGAAAACATAGGTGCAAATCATCATGATCTTGGAATTGGCAATGTTTAAGATAGACTTTATTCTTTAGACCGATTTTAGGTTCACAACGAAATTGAATGGAAAGTACAGAAACTTTTCTTTTCTTTTTTTTTTTTTTTGTTGGAGACGGACTCTCACTCTGTTGTCCAGGCTGGAATACAGTGGCACGATCTCAGCTCATTGCAAGCTCTGCCTCTCAGGTTCACGTCATTCTCCTGCCTCAGCCTCCCAAGTAGCTGGGACTGCAGGCGCCAGCTACCACGCCTGGCTAATTTTTTTGTATTTTTAGTAGAGACAGGGTTTCACCGTGTTAGCCAGGATGGTCTTGATCTCCTGACCTTGTGATCCGGCTGCCTCGACCTCCCAAAGTGCTGGGATTACAGGCGTGAGCCACCGCGCCTGGCCAGAAAATTTTCGTATGACCCCTGACCCGGCAACATGCAGCCTCTTTTTATATCAACATCCCACACCAGAGTAATACATTTGTTACCATCAATGAACCTACTGTTAAATAAATAAATAAATAAATAAATAAATAAATAAATAAATAAAAGTTTAGGACTTTACAAATTTATTTTGCCAAAGAGAAAAGTTAAACCCTAAAAGCTGACTCACATAACATGACTGTTTTTCTTCTCTGGTGCATGACCACTGCTTTCTATACTTTGTGTTGAGATGTTAATTCAAATCTAGACTAAATGCTGTAAAAATAGAGACGCTATGACTGTTATAATAAAATGTTAAACAACCCTATTAGAGTGTAATCAATAGTAGCCCATCAAATCTCATATCTATATGCTAGTCTTCATATAGAAAATGTAATTTTGTTCAACACCTCTGTTTTGCCTATATAAACCATCCTCATTTCTCATTTTTCTCCACATCAGGATCACTAATCACCTTTCTTTTTTTTTTTTTTTTTTTGTCCAGGCTGGAGTGCAGTGGTGCAATCTCAGGTCACAGCAACCTCCATATCCCAGGTTCCTGGGTTGAAGCGATTCTCCTGCCTTAGCCTCCCGAGTAACTGGGATTACAGGGGCCCACCATCATACTCAGCTAATTTTTGTATCTTTTGGACAGATGGCGTTTCTCCATGTTAGCCAGACTGGTCTCAAACTGCTGACCTCAGGTGATTCACACACCTTGGCATCCCAAAGTGCTGGGATTACAGGTGTAAGCCACGGAACCCAGCCACTAATCACCATTTTGTGTGCGTGTGTGTATGTGTTTGTGTGTATGTGTGACACAGTAGTGCTCTGTCACCCAGGCTGGAGTGCAATGGTGTGATCTCAGCTCACTGCAACCTCTGCCTCCTGAGGTCAAGTGAATCTCCTGCCTCAGCCTCCTGAGTAGCTGGGATTACAAGTGCCAATCACCATTCTTTGGTGTGGCTCTGTTACCCGGATGGTCACCCTCACACTTGGCTCTTAAATAAACTCTTTTAACTAGATCTTAAGCTTTTTGACTATTTTAGGTTGGCACTATATTGGAAATCATCTCCTACTCTGTTAGTTTCATCATACCTCAATAGTAAAAAATAGACATTTTTAATTTTAATGTTAATTTTATTATTTGTAGAGATGAGGTTTCCCTATGTTGCCCAGGCTGGTCATTATTGTTTTAAAATATAATTTTTGGGCCAGGCATGGTGACTCACGCCTGTAATTCCAGCGCTTTGGGAGGCTGTGATGGGAGGATCACTTGAGCCTAGGAGTTCAAGACCAGCCAGTGGGAAAAATGTGAAAGATCTTAAATTTCAGGCCAGGCGCAGTGGCTCACGCCTGTAATCCCAGCACTTTGGAAGGCCAAGGTGAGCAGATCGCCTGAGGTCGGGAGTTTGAGACCAGGCTGGCCAACATAGTGAAACCCCATCTCTAATAAAAATACAAAAATTAGCCGAGCGTGATGGTGCATGCCTGTAATCCCAGCTACTTTGGAGGCTGAGGCAGGAGAATTGCTTGAACCCAGGAGGCAAAAGTTGCAGTGAGCCAAGATCATAATTGCACTCCAGCCTGGGCGACAGAGTGAGACTTCATACCAAAAAAAAAAAGTTATATTTACACTACCCTGTGGTCTATTAAGTATGCAATAGCATTATGTAAATGTGCATGCCTTAATTTAAAAATGCTTTATTGCTAAAAAAAAAAAAAAAGGGCAAACCATCACCTGAACCTTCAGCAAGTCGTAATTTCTGCTTGTGGAGGCTCTTGCCTCGATGCTGATTGCTGTTGACTGATCAGGGTAGATGTTGCTGAAAGTTGGAGTGGCTGTGGCAATTTCTAAATAAGACAACAATAAAATTGGCTATATTAATTGACTCTTCCTTTCAAGAAAGATTTCTCTGTAGCACATGCTAGCACATGATAACATTTTACTCACCGTAGAGCTTCTTTAAAAATTGGAGTCAATCCTTTCACACTCTGCTGCTCCTTTAGTAACCAAGTTAGAATATTTAGATAATATTTCATAAATACTCTAAATTGTTTGTTGTCATTTTGACAATGTTCACAATATCTTCACCAGGAGTAGATTCCATCTCAAGAAACCACTTTCTTTGCTCATCTATAAGAAGCATCTGTTGACGTTCTGTTATGAGATTGCAGCAATTCCGTCGCGTCTTCAAGCTCCACTTCCAATTTTGCCATTTCCACCACATCTACAGTGACTTCCTTTAATGAAGTCTTGAACCCATCCCCCCCAAAGTCATCTATGAGGACTGAAATGAACTTCTTTCAAACTCCTGTTAGTGTTCATATTTTGACCTCTTCTCATGAGTCAGGAATGTCCAGGCTGGAGTGCAATGGCATGATCTCGGCCCACTGCAACCTCCACCTCCCGGATTCAAGTGATTCTCTTGCTTCAGCCTCCCAAGTAGCTGGGACTACAGGCACGTGCCACCATGCCTGGCTAGTTTTTGTGTTTTTAGTAGAGATAGGGTTTCACTATGTTGGACAGGCTGGTCTCAAACTCCCAACCTCAGGTGATCTGCCCACCTTGGCCTCCCACAAGTACCAGGATTACAGGCATGAGTCACTGTGCCCAGCCTGAAATTTAAGATCTTTCGCATTTTTCTCTTGCACATAGCAATGATCGGAATGACAATGGGAACCAGGAGAATAATTTCTGTGCTTTTTTTTTTTTTTTTTTTTTTTTGAGACAGAGTCTCGCTCTGTCGCCCAGGCTGGAGTGCAGTAGCACGATCTCAACTCACTGCAAGCGCCGCCTCCCGGGTTCACACCGTTCTCCTGCCTCAGTCTCCCGAGTAACTGGGACTGCAGGTGCCTGCCATCATGCCCAGCTAATTTTTTGTATTTTTAGTAGAGACAGGGTTTCACCATGTTAGCCAGGATGGTCTCAACCTCCTGACCTCGTGATCTGCCTGCCTCGGCCTCCCAAAGTGCTGGGATTACAGACGTGAGCCACCATGCCCAACCATTTCTGTGCATTTCTATAGGAAACTGGCTAAGCAAGTTCAGAGTCAAAATCGTTAAGCCACTTCATTGATTTAGGATACAAGAGGAACCTGAAGTTAAAGGATAGAACACTATATATACCTCCTAGTGGGACACCTTGCTTTTCTCCCAAACAACTCAGGCTGGACAGATGCAAAGATATCATGGGGCGGGGTGGTGTGGGGGGGTCAGGCTAGTCCCAAGGAATTGTGGAGAGAAAGAGTCAGGTCTCAGAAGTAAGCAAGCAGGACCTGATGCCTAAGCAGAGGGTCCTGGGGCTGTGTCCTATAGTAACATGGATGGGGCCAGAGGCTGGAAAAGCCCCAGCAGAGAAGAATGTTTTTGGTGATTTTATCATGGAGCTATTGACATTGTGTATGGAGTTGTTCCACACATATCATTATATTTACTCTCCCTGCCCTATGCCTACTAAATGCCACTGAATCCCGAAGTCACTGACTAGAAATGTCTTGCACAGTTCCAAATGCCCACTAGGGGGCCTGTATCACCCTTGATTGCCATTTATCACATATTTGCTAATGAATACACGTTCTGATAAATGTAGTAGGATACAATTGGATATCATAATTAATATTTCTCTTCTTCACAGGTTTTCCAGTTCCTCTCCCAACCATCAGGCATCCCTCTTCACCCACTAAATCAAAGCAATCGGTTGCTTCAGGACATGGGTGACATAGCCAAGAACAAAGATGACAACTGCGTTTCTGAATGGAATTTTAAAATCAAAGGTGAAACAGTAGGCTTTTATTTTAAGAGCCAGGTTTTTTGTTTTGTTAAGAGAAGAAACAAGTTTTCAAAGTTCTAAATAAGTTAGAGCTGGGAGGACTCAGGGCGGAATGATTATACCATAAACCAAATCCTTAGGAGATATGAAGTTGTTTACCGAAAGGAAATAAAAGTTCAGCTTGCTGGAAGAGAATCTGAGGGCATGTTGTCAGAGGCATTTGAACCAGACTGCCTCCATCTTGAATAGGGGCTGGGTAAAATGAGACTGAGACCTACCGGGCTGCATTCCCAGGAGGTTAGGCATTCTAAGTTACAGGATGAGATAGGAGGTCAACACAAGGCACAGGTCACGAAGACCTTGCTGATAAAACAGATTGTGGTAAGGAAGCTGGCAAAAGCCCACCAAAACCAAGACAGTGAGGAGAATGACTTCTGGTCATCCTTGCTGTTCATTATATGCTAATTATAATACATTAGCATGCTAAAAGATACTCCCACCAGTGCCATGACATTTTACAAATGCCATGGCAATGTCAGGAAGTTACCCTATATGATTTAAAAAGGGGAGAAACTCTCAGTTCTGGGAATTGCCCGCCCCTTTCCCTGAAAACTTATGAATAATCCACCCCTTGTTTAGCATGTGATCAAGAAATAAGGCCAGGAACAGTGGCTCACTCCTGTAATCCCAGCACTTTCGGAGGCCGAGGCAGGCGGATCACTTGAGGTCAGGAGTTTGAGATTTGCCTGTCCAACATGGCGAAACTTCCATCTCTGCTAAAAATGCAAAAATTACTGGGGCCTGGTGGCGCATGCCACTAATGCCAGCTATTTGGGAGGCTGAGGCTCGAGAAGCATTTGAACCCCGGAGGCAGAGGCTGCAGTGAGCCAACTGCATTGCACCACTGCATTCCAGCTTGGGCAACAGAATGAGACTCGAAAGAGAGAGAAAGGGAAAGAGAGAGAGAGAAGCATTTGAACCCTGG
>NW_012101321.1:5617625-5618655 GCF_000951045.1 Mandrillus leucophaeus | reverse complement strand
AGGGAAAGAGAGAGAGAGAAGCATTTGAACCCTGGAGGCAGAGGCTGTGGTGAGCCGACTGCATTGCACCACTGCATTCCAGCTTGGGCAACAGAGTGAGACTTGGAAGAGAGAGAGAGAGAAAGAGAGAGAGAGAGAGAAAAATCGAGAAAAAGAGAGAAAGAGATAATAACCATAAGAATAGCCCAACCAGCGGCCCATGGGGCTGCTCTGCCCATGGAGCAGCCATTCTTTATTCCTTTACTTTCCTAATAAACTTGCTTTCAATTTATGGATTCCTCTCAAATTCTTTCTTGTGTGAGATCCAAGAACCCTCTCTTGGGGTCTGGATTGGGACCCCTTTCTAACAATGTGACTAGAATTTAGATGTTGGTAGGTGCCCAGGAAAGAACTGTACCCCCTTCCCGCTTTCCTCAATCAGCTAAGAAGGCAGGAAATTCCCCAGGGGGATAGTGAAGACTTTAGATCAGAGAGGGTCTTCGCCTTGCTTCCAGCAGGCCTCACTGAGAGGCCCCCGCTCAACACACGTGGAGGAAGGTGTCGGAAACAGATACTCCTCCCCACTCTCCAGGATACTGAACATCCCACAGTTTCAGGAGCCTCCCCACCAAAGCAATACAGAAGTGGGTAAAAGTGTGCGGGGCCTTGCGGTGGGAGTGAGGCTAGCAGATACGGTTGCAGACATGGAGCTGTGGGGAAAGAGGCTGACTGCCAAAGGCTAGCGGGAATGGCCCATGCCAGCACATCCTGAGCCAGGTGCCTCTGAGGTGTATACGACATAAATCCCCAGGAAAAAAGAAGGAAAAGAAAGATGGGCAAAACCTTGGACCAACTTAATTTAAATGTGTAAATTGCAAAGTTCTCATAGAAGGTTTTTTGTGGGAAAGGAACTGTCTTAGTCCATTTTCTATGCTTATAACAGAATACCTGAATATGAATAATTTATCTTTTTTTAAAGCCTTTTTATAATTTATCTTTTTTTTTTTTTTTTTTTTGAGATGGAGTCTCACTCTGTCACCAAGGCTGGGGG
>NW_012101321.1:5607643-5615485 GCF_000951045.1 Mandrillus leucophaeus | reverse complement strand
TGCTTATCAGCTTAAGGAGATTTTGGGCTGAGATGATGGGGTTTTCTAAATATACAATCACGTCATCTGCAAACAGGGACAATATGACTTCCTCTTTTCCTAATTGAATAAGAGGGGAAGAATTCTTAAGAGTCTATCACCTGTTAAAGGCCCTCTCAATACTGCCACATTGTGGATTACGTTTCAACGTGAGTTTTGGAGGTGGCAAATATTCAAACCATAGCAGAGGCTTAGCAACTAAGAGCAGTACTAAGGACTAAGGACATAAAGAGTCCATGAAATTTATCCTCAATATACCAATGAGTATTTATCCCGTCTTCATTTATTTTTATTTTTATTTTTATTTTTTGAGATGGAGTTTCACTCTTGTTGCCCAGGCTGAAGTGCAATGGCAGGACCTCGGCTCACCGCAACCTCCACCTCATGGATTCAAGTGATTCTCCTGCCTCAGCCTCCCAAGTAGTTGGGATTACTGGCGCACACCACCACACCCAACTAATTTTGTATTTTCAGTAGAGATGGAGTTTGTCCACGTTAGTCAGGCTGGTCTGAAGCTCCCGACCTCAGATGTCCCAAAGTGCTGGAATTACGGTGTGAACCACTGCGCCTGGCCTATCCCTTCTTTAGTTAAGCCCTTTAAATTCGCAGGGGGTACCTAATGTCAAATATGAGCAGTTTAATTTGTTCAGGGTTAATTATTTATGTAGTTTTGATGACTATGTATTGAAAACAAGTGCTCCTTTTACTTCTGTGTGATTTCAAATACCACTGAAGTAGCCCCTAACTATATAGGGGCTGAAAATTGCCATTACCTAACCCATTGTTTATCTAATCTATAGATAATGGCAATTTTCAGCCCCTATGTAGTTAGATAGATTGCAGTCTGTCCAATTTTATTTTTGTTTTTTACACTTATTGAATTACAAAACCATGTCCATTTTTAAAGCAATGAAATATCTACTCCTTATTTGTGCTTAGTTTTAAAATTAACTGTCACAAATAAAAGAGCAACAGCTTAGACCTTAGGGTAGTTTTCTTCCTAAGAAATTCCTAAATTTCTTAGGAATTCTCAATTCCTAAATTGAGAACCACAGTATAAATTCAGAGAGAAAATTCCACTTTAGATTTGAATACAGCTCCAGGAGCAGATGATTTTCTCTTTGTTACACTCTTTAGAGTTTTTTCTTTTTAAATCTGTCATTACATTCAGATTTTAAATTCAATAAACATACACAATATACATCTCTTTGGAGGTAACCAAAACAGGCATTCCTCTTATTTCACACACACCAAGTAAGCCTACAGTTAATGTTGCTCTGATACTGATAAGAAACTCGTATTTTATGTTAGCAATTTCTACTTTTCTATCTCCCCAGAACATAACAGAATTTTAACTTATTTTCAAAGAACGCCAAAATAGTCTGGGGGAAAAAAAAAAAAAGTCTTATGCTTTTGGCCAGGCGCAGTGGCTCATGCCTGTAGTCCCAGCACTTTGGGAGGCCGAGGTGGGTGGATCACCTGAGGTTGGCAGTTCGAGACCAGCCTGACCAGCATGGAGAAACTCCATCTCTACCTAAAATACAAAATTAGCTGGGCATGGTGGCGCATGCCTGTAATCCCAGCTACTCAGAAGGCTGAGGTAAGAGAATCGCTTGAACCGGGGAGGTGGAGGTTGTAGTGAGCCGAGATCGTGCCATTGCACTCCAGCCTGGGCAACAAGAGCAAAACGCTGTCTCAAAAAGAAAAAAAAAGTCTTAAGCTTTCATAAGCACATAATCAGATCTTCCCATCTTTCATGGGGACTGTTGATTGGTAAATTCTGTTTTACGTTACAAAAGAGCAAAGTGGCTGTGTTCTAATACAGTTCTAGTTTTGCAACAAAAGTCTTGTAAAATTTAAATTATCATTATTAAACGTGGATTTTAAGGGGCAGCCTCCATGCCTTATGACAAAACTAAGTGATAAAATAAAGGAATGTGTTGGTCAATCTTTTTTATTGTATACTTGATACCTTTTATGGTTGCATTTTATTACCTGAAACTTGGGGAAAAAAGACTACAAGCTTGGCTTTTAGGTCATTTCTTCTTCTTCTTTTTTTTTTTTGAGATAGAGTCTTGCTCTGTCACCCAGGCTAGAGTGCCGTGGCGCAATCTCGGCTCACTGCAACCTCTGCCTCCTAGGTTCAAGTGATTCTCCTGCCTCAGCCACCTGAGTAGCTGGGACTACAGGTATGCACCACCATGCCTGGGTAATTTTTTTGTATTTTTAGTAGAGACAGAGTTTCACCATGTTGGCCAAGCTGGTCTGAAACTCCTGACCTTGAGGCGAGGTGATCTGCTCGCCTCGGCTTCCCAAAGTGCTGGGATTACAGGCCTGAGCCACCAAGCCCAGCTGCTTTTAGGTCACTTCTGATAGCCTTGTAGTTCATTCTATTGCTTATGAGCTTTGTATTCTTCTTTTGCGTTTGTTTTACTTTTCAGTGAAAATAAATAAATAGCTCAAGAGGGATCTATGCTTTAGTTATGTAAAGAATAGATTGCAGCAACATGGAATCAGCTGGAGGCCATTATCCTAAGCAAATTAATGCAGAAACAGAAAACCAAATACGGCATGGTCTCACTTATAAGTGGGAGCTAAACATTGAGTACACATGGACACAGAGAGGGGAACAATAGGCACGGGGGTTTACTTGAGCGTGGAGGGTGAAAGGAGGGTGAGGAGCAGAAAACTACCTACCGGGTACTGTGCTCACTACCTGGGTGATGAAATCTTTGTACATCAAACCCCAGCAACATACAGTTTACCTACATAAGAAACCTGCACAGGTACCCCTGAACCTAAAATAAAAGTTAGAAGGAAAAAAAAGAATAAAGAGAGAAGACTTCTTAGACTCCTTAATCATATTATTTTTATTCTCTGGGTAAAGATGGCTGAGGCCTGATGGCCTGATAGACTGATAGACAGTTATGAATTTAGAATTTCTTTTCTTCTTTTGATCACGTCATTCAGCAAGTAACAAGAGACACATAAAACAAAATTCTAAGGACTAAGTTAAGCTTAATATTTAAATTCCAAGAAAACTGAGTTAAAAACTGGTATTAGGCACTGAACAGGACAAATAACTTATTTCTTGTACTTTTAACTGCTTTTTTGAACAGATTAAAACTGATAGGAAGCTCTTGGGAAACTCTTTTCAGTCATCGCAAAAAAATAGCTCAACCTATCCTAATCTGGCAAAGATTTAGAGGGCCTAAATTCCTAAAAGCATTAGGGGATTTTTTTCTTTTCCTTAGTTCCCAAGTATGCTGTATAAGAGTAATTTTTGTGGCTAGGCACGGTGGCTCACGCCGAGGCAGGCAGAGCACCTGAGGTCAGGAATTTGAGACAAACCTGGCCAACATGGTGAAACCCCATATCTACTAAAAATACAAAAATTAGCCAGGCATGGTGGCGCATGCCTGTAGTCTCACCTACTCAGGAGGCTGAGGCAGGAGAATCGCTTGAACCCAGGAGGCGGGGGTCACAGTGAGCAGAGATTGCACCATTGCACTCCAGCATGGGCGACAGAGTGAGGCTTGGTCTCAAAAAAAAAAAAAAAAAAAGAATGATTTTTATTACACTAAATTCAGAGTTAAAACATCTTTTTATTCATTTAATATACTCTGTGAGTGCATTCGCAGCCTGTAAAAGGGATGGTTGCTTAAGCTGACACTGCAGAGCATTGCAAGAAGTGTTGATTAAAATCTGCACATTTGCTCTGAGTTTGTGAATTCCAAGCAGGTTGGCTAATAGCAAGTAGTGGCTTTTCCACAGCTACTTAGCCCTGGATCATGGCCACCTGTGTGTCATTCCTATGCAATGACTGTTGTTAATATTCTGGTGCATATCCTTGAAGTCTTTTCCTTTCATCATATATATTTTTTAATTTGCAAAGTTGATCTCATAGCCTTACTTGCTATTTTATAATTTTTTTCACTAACAACATGTGATTGATTTTTTAAAAACTATGTTCAACCTTGTAAGATTATTCATCATCTGGCCTAGCTATAACATAATTTATTAGTTTCCTGTTATTGGACACTTAGGCTCTTTTAAATTTTTGCCTACTGTAAATATTGTTGTGATTCACATCCTTGAACTTAAATCTTTGGGTACAGCCTGATTATGTTCTACAGACAAGTTTCTTGAAGTAATGTTACTGAGTCAAATGGCAAATATTTTAAAATAATGACCTATACCACGTTAGCACCACAAGATAATCACTGGAAACAATTTGTTGCATATTTTTGCTCTGTTTTGAAAAATTAATGTGTATGTACACAACTGTAAGTTTATATAACCTTTTATTTATTTATTTATTTATTTATTTATTTTGAAACTGAGTCTCGCCCTATTGCCCAGGTTGGAGTGCAGTGATAGCAATCTGGGCTCATCACAGCCTCTGCCTCCCAGGTTCAAGTGATTCCCCTGCTTCAGCCTCCTGAGTAGCTGGGATTACAGGTATGTGCCACCACATACAGCTAATTTTTGTATTTTTAATAGAGATGAAGTTTCACCATGTTGGCCAGGCTGGTCTCAAATCCCTGACCTCAAATGACCTCAAGTGATCTCCCCACCTCGGCCTCCCAAAGTGCTGGGATTACAGGAGTGAGTCATCATGCCTGACCAGTTTATATAACTTTTTTTTTTTTTTTGAGATGGAGTTTCACTCTTGTTGCCCAGGCTGGCATGCAGTGGTACAATCTCGGCTCACTGCAACCTTCACCTCCCTGGTTCACATGATTCTTCTGCCCCAGCCTCCCAAGTAGCTAGGATTACAGGCGCATCCCACCATGCCCAGCTAATTTTTGTATTTTTAGTACAGACTGGGTTTCACCATTTTGACCAGGCTGGTCTTGAACTTCTGACTTCAGGTGATCCACCCACTTCAGCCTCCCAAAGTGCTGGGATTATAAGCATGAGCCACTGTGCCTGGCCAACTTTTTATTTGTATCATTTATTTATTTATCTGGAGATAGAGTCTTGCTGTGTTGCCCAGTCTCTAGTGCAGTGGCAGGATCTTGGCTCACTGCAACCTCTACCTCCTGGGTTCAAGAGATTCTCCTGCCTCAGCCTCCCGAGTAGCTGAGATTATAGGTGCATGCCACCACACCCAGCTAATTTTTCTATATTTAGTAGAGACGGGGTTTCATTATGTTGGCCAGACTGGTCTCAAACTCCTGACCTCAAGTGATCTACCCGCCTCGGCTTCCCAAAGTGCTGGGATTACAGATGTGAGCCACCATGACCAGCCTATATAACTTTTTTAAAAAGTTGTTGTGTTATGTATGGGGGGCTGTATTGAAGGTTTTTAAGCAGAGGAATGACATGATCTGATTTTCATTTTGGAAGAATCATTCTGGCTGCTATGCTTCAAATAGACTGCAGAGAGCAAAGATAGAAGAAAAGATAAAAGCAGGGAGTCTATTTCAGTAATCCAGGAGAGAGATAATAGTGGCTTGCAGCAGGAGACAGCAGTAGTGGGAGTGAATGGTGGTCAGATTCTGGATATATTTTTGTAGGAAGACAGATTGCACGTGGGGTATAAGAGAAAGAAAGGAGTTCAGATTAACTCCAAGTTTTTTAGATCTGAACAATGAAGGATGATGTTGACATCAAGTGACAGGGAGAAGGCTAAAGATGGAGCAGGTTTGGAAAGAGCAAAAAACAAGAGGTCAGTTTGGAGATAATAAGTTTGAGATATCAGTTAAGTATCCACATCGAGATGTCCAGTAGGCTGTTGAATAGATGAGTCTAGAGTTCTGGAGTGAACAGGCAGGCATTAGAAATATAAATTTGGAAATTATTAGCAAATGGATGGTTTGTAAAACCAGGAGACTGAGTAAGATTACAAAGGGAGATACAAAGAGAAGAGGACCAAGACTGAGAAGAAGGAGCATTTCAACATGAAGAGCACTTAACTATGCACCAGGTAAGGTTCTATGTGCTTTGCATAGATTCTAGGTTGACTCGTTTAATGTCTAAAAGAACTCAATGAAGAGGTACAGTTTAGTATAGAGGTTCCATTTAGCAGAGGAAGAAGAGTCAGAGGTACAGAAAGATTGTCAGTAAATGGATAAATTATTTCACGATATGAGTTGATAAATAAGTTTAACCTTCCTTATTGAATAATGCAAAGTTAATCTGAAATAAGTCATGTAAAAATTTTTTGCACAGGTTTTCTTCAGTATGTTTCAAAAATCTTAGTAGTACTAGAAGACATTTCAGTTATATTTTAAATAATTAGCATGACTAATCTGTTCAAAGTGCTTTTCTTTCCAGCTGACGACACATTTTGGGAAAGAAGATTGAAGGGGGTAAAGAAAAAATGCTTATGTTCAAATGAGAAAAAGGAGAGCCATTTTTAGTGTTCAGCATTTCTAAAAGACACTGTCTTTAATTGCTTTCACATATATCTTCCTCAAGAATCATGCATTCTCTCATTATATTTAGGGGTGGGAGAGGCAAATCAATAAAGAGAAATTGTCATTACTCCTATTCCCTCACCCCATAATATATATTCAGAAATTCTTAAGGGGGCAGTTTCTAAGGTTATGACTTGTCCTTAACAGAAATGTGCATTAGGCAGAGAAAGACAAAAAGCACGATGGTGGGTTAATTCCTACAGACGGTTTCTAGTTGAAAAAATATCTCAAATTGTCCCTTTGGTACTATGGATATTTTTATATCTTGAGACCAAGATACAGGATAAATAAATTTGCAGTGCTCTCTTCTACTTTCTCCTCTTCCTTGGGAAAAAGGTTAACGTGAAAGGGGAGGTGGAAAAGGAGAATTTGCAAGACATTTTTTCAGGCGGATCAATTTTGGGAAAAAGAAATAGAAGTTGAGGATCTGGAAATAAATTACTCATACCAGTTGTCCTCAGAAAGTCTTTACATATCTTTGGGGATTCCTGTAACTCAGGTTAAATACTGTTGTCTTAAATAATCCCAATATGGAGGGAGAAAAAAAAGAGAGAGTTATCTAAAAAAACCAGGAGTGACTGTAGAAGCATTCGTCTACTGAATACAAAATATGAGAACATGGACAGATGTGTAAATTTCCCTGATACGAGACAGCAGCATGACTCCTGAATAATAGTACCAGGAAAAGCAGAATCCAGGATGAGTTTAGAGCTGTGAAAAATAACCAAAAAATCCCCAGAAGAATCTTTTCAAGGTCATGATCTTACACAAGAACAAAAACAAAAAGATTCTGTTCAGGGAAAGATGATGTAATATTGAAAAGATAGCAGAGAAAGCAGAACTAATGCCTCTTTTTTTTCTGTTCTCTCAATAACTACCTTCAAATGGAAAGGTTAAAAGAGGAATGGTCAAGAGTGAAATTAAAGCCAAGGAAGGTGAGAAATAAGAGGAGATTTATTAAAACACTTAGTTATTTTAATAATGTATTTAATTTATTCCCAGATAAAGTATATCCTAAAATATTGAGAGAACTTGGGTTGTAATCATGCAACTAATGTTAAGTCTTAGAAAGTAATTTTATGGGGGGTCAGGTGTGGTGGTTCACGCCTATAATCCCAGCACTTTGGGAGTCCGAGGTGGGTGGATCATGAGGTCAGGAGTTCGAGACCAGCCAGCCTAGTCAACATGGTGAAACCCCCGTCTCTACTAAAAATACAAAAATTAGCCAGGTGTGGTGGTGCATGTCTATAATCCTAGCTACTGGGGAGGCTGAGGCAACAGAGTTGCTTGAACCCAGGAGGTGGAGGTTGCAGTGAGCTGAGATCACACAACTGCACTCCAGCCTGGGTGACAGAGCAAGACTCCATCTCAAAAAAAA
>NW_012101321.1:5605446-5607322 GCF_000951045.1 Mandrillus leucophaeus | reverse complement strand
GTGTTAGCCAGGATGGTCTCGATCTCCTGACCTCGTGATCCGCCCGCCTCGGCCTCCCAAAGTGCTGGGATTACAGGCTTGAGCCACCACACCCGGCCAACCTTACATAAATCTAAGTAATAAAACTTAATAAACTCAACATCTAAGAACTCATTACTCAACTTAAGACCCAGGCTTTGTATCTTTTTTCACTAAACATTATATTGGAGCATTTCTCCTATGTCATTAAGTATTCTCCTACACTATAATTTAAAAGATCCACATAGTGCTCAATTATATTAATATTTTCTAAGTTACTTAAGCAATTCATCTTGGTAAAGTCTAAACTGTTTTAAATTTTTGCCTTATAAAAATCATGCTGGAAAGCCAAGCACTGTGGCAGGTTCCATAGTCCCAGCTACTTGGGAAGCTGAGGCAGGAAGACTGCTTGAGCCCAGGAGTTTGTGGCTACAGTGAGCTAAGATTGTGGCTGTGACTGAGCCTGTGAGTAGCCACTGCAGTCTAGCCTGACCAACATATCTCTTTCTTTTGTCTTTTCTTTTCTTCTTTTTTTTTTTTTTTGAGACAGGGTTTCTCTCTGTCACGCAGGCTGGAGTGCAGTGGTGCAATCTTAGGTCACTGCAACCTCCACCTCCCAGGCTCAGGCGATCTTCCTGCCTTAGCCTCCTGAGTAGCTGGGACTACAGGTGCGCACCCCATACTTGGCTTATTTTTTGTAGAGGCAGGGTTTTACTATGTTGCCCAGGCTGGTCTTGAGCTCCTGGGCTCAAGTGATTCACCCACCTTAACCTCCCAAAGTGTTAGGATTACAGGTGTGAGCCTGTCATTATTTTTTAAAATCATGCAGGAGTTATGATCATTTTACATAAAATTTTGTAAATTATTTTTAGAAATTTAGTGAAATTCTCAGAACAGGAATAAATGAATCCAAGGGCAAAACATTTCAAAAGTCTTTTAATAAGCACCACCAAAATTGTATCTAGAAAGAAGTACCTATGTATAGTCTCACCAACAATATATGAGTGCCTGTTTTTCTAACTCTTACCGATAATGGAAGACTTTGGTAGAAAAACCCTTCTTTGGTAATTTTTTATTGTGGTAAATACACATAATACGTATTTTACCACTTTAACCATATTTAAGTGTATAATTCAGTGGCATTAAGTACATTCATAGGTTGTACAACCATCACTACTATCCACTTACGAACTTTTTCATTATCCCAGTAGAAACTCTACACCCACGAAAAAAACAAAGAAAAAGTTAAAAATATTTCTTCAATTTTGCCACTCTTTTGCTATGATGTTCAATCCCATCAGTAGTACTCTTCCCTCTTTCGAATTCATTCAAATATTGGAATTTGAATGAATTAGTCAGAATAGGAAAGGCTGTTCTGTGGTAACAAACAACTCTAAAATCTTCTGGCTTTCACTATAGAAATTTATTTCTCACTCAAGTTACAAATTCTGTGCCAGTCAGTGAGTGTCTCTGCATCACACAGTCTTTCAGAGTTCCAGGCTAATAGAGGGTCCAAATATTTTGTAGATTTTCTATTGGGAACAGCGGGATTTCACAGTTACGAAGGCAGGACATGAACATACTGGAGAGCCTTGCGCCAGAAATTAAATGCTTCGGCCTGAAAAAATCACACAAGTCACTTCCACTAGCGCCAGAAGAACACAGTTAAAATGAGTAACACAGCAGGGGCTAGAAAGTCTACCCCTCCCTTGGGCCCTAGAAGAGAGAACTGGGTATGGTTGAGTACCAGAAGTCTGTATCTTCATTCATTCATTCACATCTGCATTGTATAAAGCTGTTTCTTTTCTTTTCTTTTTCCTTCCTTCCTTCCTTCCTTCCTTCCTTCCTTCCTTCCTTC
>NW_012101321.1:5592283-5605221 GCF_000951045.1 Mandrillus leucophaeus | reverse complement strand
AGGCATGTGCCACCACGCCCAACTAATTTTTGTATTTTTAGTAGAGATGGGGTTTCACCATCTTGGCCAGGCTTTTCTCGAACTCCTGACCTCGTCATCCACCCGCCTTGGCCTCCCAAAGTTCTGGGATTACAGGCATAAACCACTGTACCCGGCCCAAAGCTTTATTTTCTATTAATGGAGATCACACATTAATGTTTCATTTTTACCTAAGAAATCCTGGAATAAGAAGATAAAACAATTAATTTAGAAGAACAAGCATTTGACATAAGTGAAAAGTCACATTTCACAGAGTAGTATGCAAACATCCTGTTGTAGCTAAACATGTTAAATTGCCATCTTTGGGTCTACCTTTCTTAATAACTTCTACTTTTTGAAGTAGATGCTGATGCTTTCCAGCAGCCCTGGACCCTCTGGTTTTCATGTGATTAGTCATGTCACAGAAGAAACCCCATGGTGGATGATAAATGTTAAAACTCTTTACAGGCCGGGCGTGGTGGCTCACGTCTGTAATCCCAGCACTTTGGGAGGCCCAGGTGGGTGGATCACAAGGTCAGGAGATAGAGACCATGCTGGCTAACATGGTGGAACCCTATCTCTACTAAAAAAATACGAAAAAATTTAGCCGGGTGTGGTGGTGGGCGCATGTAGTCCCAGCTACTCAGGAGGCTGAGGCAGGAGAATGTCATGAACCCGGAAGGCGGAGCTTGCAGTGAGCCGAGATCATGCCATTGCACTCCAGCCTGGGTCACAGCGCAAGACTCCATCTCAAAACAAACAAACAAACAAACAAACAAAACTCTTTACAAAATTCATGAGCAGCTTTTTTGAGAAATGGGATATCAGTACTTCATTCTTCATTAAATATACATTCTTTCCTTTGACACATTTCTGTCAAAAGCTTTTGTTTTGCAAAAAAAAAAAAAGTATTACCAAATCATAAAGCATTTTAATAGCTGTAGATTTGCGTAATATAATAAAGGACAAATAGCTATAGCAATAGGGTTCAGACCACTCTCTATGTGCTCTATGGCAGCTCTGCTCAGCCTCCACTTTCTTGTACATCTACACTCAACCTGTAATTTTCTGTGCTTCCTGTTGACCCTGCTGACTGGCCTGGCAACTTCGTTCATCTTGCAGGTTACTGCCCGGGCCTCACTGAAACTAGTTGGTACACTAAAATAGCCAGCAAGATTAGCAGTATCAACTGCTTCTCCTCTGGCCAGTAATACTGGAAGGAGTAGCTGTCTCTACCTGATCGCATCTCAGAGAGCTTCATTTTATCAGCAAGTATCCTTCATACTGTTCTTAAAAATAAGTGTTGGTTACCTTGCTTCTGGAAACATCAGAAAAGGAAAGATGGGTTGGCTGGGTGTGGTGGCTCATGCCTATAATCCCAGCACTCTGGGAAGCTGAAGCGGGTGGATCACCTGAGGTCAGGAGTTGGAGACCAGCCTGACCAACATGGAGAAACCCCATCTCTACTAAAAATACAAAATTAGCTGGAGTGGTGGCACATGCCTGTAATCCCAGCTACTTGGGAGGCTGAGGCAGGAGAATCGCTTGAACCTTTGAGGCTGAGATCACGCCATTGCACTCTCACCTGGGCAACAGAGTGAAACTTGTCTCAAAAAAAAAAAAAAAAAAAAAAGGAGAGAAATGGGTTATCCTTGGTCATCTGTCAGATTATCCACGTGTTAAAGTGAGAACTCTGTTCACTGCACATGTGTCTTGCACACTATTAGATGAGACCATGGTAGGAGTTAAAAACACAGAGTGATGATCCAGCAAACCCATCCTGGCCTTTTTTTTTGAGACAGAGTCTTGTTCTGTTGCCCAGGTTGGAGTGCAGCGGTGCATTCTCAGCTCACTGCAACCTCTGCCTCCTGGATTCAAGCGATTCTCCTGCCTCAGCCTCCCAAGTAGTTGGGATTACAGGCACCCACTACCATGCCTGGCTATTTTTCTATTTTTAATAGAGATGGGGTTTTGCCATATTGACTAGGCTGGTCTTGAACTCCTGATCTCAGGTAATCTGCCCACCTTGGCCTCCCAAAGTGTTGGGATTACAGGCGTGAGCCACTACGCCTGGCCTCTTTTTAAAAGCTTCCATGCCTTATTTGTAGTAGAACCCCATTTAAAAATGAGAAATCCAGGCCAGGTGTGGTGGCTCATGCCTGTAATCTCACCACTTTGGGAGGCTGAGGCAGGAAGATCACTTGGACCCAGGAGTTCAAGACTGCAGTGAACTATGATTAGGCCATGATACCCCAGCCTGGGCAACAGAGGGAGACCTTGTCTCTTAAAACAAACAAACAAACAAACAAACAAACAAACAAAGGCCTGGCACAGTGGCTCATGCCTGTAATTCCAGCACTTTGGGAGGCAGAGGTGGGTGGATCACGAGGTCAGGAGATCGAGACCAGCCTGGCTAACATGATGAAACCCCGTCTCTACTAAAAATACAAAAACAAAACAAAACAAAAACAAACAGACGTGGTGGCAGGCGCCTGCAGTCCCAGCTACTTGGGAGGCTGAGGCAGGAGAATGGCGTGAACCCGGGAGGCAGAGCTTGCAGAGAGCTGAGATTGCGCCACTGCACTCCAGCCTGGGCGACAGAGCAAGACTCTGTCTCAGAAACAAAACAAAACAAACAGACACACAAAATCCAGGGGAAATAGGCCAAACGAAGGGCATGCCAGGACAATAGGTATAAAGCAGATCAGTTCCAAACAAAAGAGGATTTAAGGCCATGCTACTTAGAACTAAATAATCTAAGATGATAACTTAATGACTTGTTTCTCTAGTGTGTGCCATGAACCACCAGGTTCCCCTTTTGGAATGTAAATGGGAGTGTTCTGTTTTCTGCTCAATCTCAGCCAGATAATCGATTCTAAACACCCCATGACTTCCCTGAAGGTCTTTTCCCTTCTACTACCAATCTAGGAGTCCACTAATCTATAGTTGTATGGAAGAAACACTGATTCTCTCAACTTAAGCAAAAAGGTATTTTATTTGAAGCATATGGAGGTGTTAAGGAAGCCTTGAAGAACCAGCTTTGGAGGAAGCCTGGTAGCCTGCCCGGCAGCAGGTCTGTTTCAACACTCTTGGCTGGAAAAGATGAACTCTGTCTTTTTCTTCACAGTCTGTTTTTTCTGTCAGTGCTTTACTACGTTCAAAAGTCAAAGTCCTGAGAAAGTCTGGTTGGCCAAGCTTAGGTCATGTGCCCAGCCCTTGGCTGTGGCAGGTCTGAGAGGAAAGATTTATAGAAGGAACCTCTAGGGATCTCTCTGGTTTCCCTAGCATGAGGCAGGCACAGGAATTTTACCAAGACTACATGCTATGTGGGAAAATGATTACCCTCGTGGAAATCATGGTAATGTTGGGAAGTGGGAATGAATGCTGGGCATTCCAAAATGCCAGTGTCCATTATTTAGAGTAAAAACTATCATTTTAATGGCATCAAAGCACATAAACACAGGATTCCTATTGAGTTAATATATGCTGTTTTATTTTACTATTTTCTAATTGTTAAGTGGCTGCTGCATTCTTTTTTTCTTTCCTGCAACAAATAGCCTTAGGCATATACTTTTTTTTTTTTGAGATGGAGTCTTGCTCTGTTGCCCAGACTGGAGTGCAGTGGCACGATCTCAGGTCACTGCAACCTCTGCCTCCTGAGTTCAAGCAATTCTCCTGCCTCAGCTGCCCAAATAGCTGGGATTACAGGTGTCCACCACCACACCCAGCTAATTTTTGTATTTTTAGTAGAGATGAGTTTGCACCATGTTGGCCAGGCTGGTCTCAAACTCCTGACCTCATGATCCTCCCACTTCTGCCTCCCAAAGTGCTGGGATTATAGGTGTGAGCCACCACGCCTGGCCTTTTTTTTTTCTTTTTAGATGGAGTTATCTGCCTGCCTTGGCCTCCCAAAGTGCTGGGATTACAGGCATGAGCCACTGTGCCCGGCCAAGCATATACATTTAAAAAATTATTTTCTGCTGGGTGTGGTAGCTCACGCCTGTAATCCCAGCACTTTGGGAGGCTGAGGCAGGGGAATCACTTGAGGCCAGGAGTTTGAGACCAGCCTTGTCAACATGGTGAAACTTTATCTCTATTAAGAATTAAAAAATTAGCCGTGTGTGGTGGCACATACCTGTAATCCCAGCTACTCAGGAGACTGAGGCAGGAGAATTGCTTGAACCCGGGAGGCAGAGATTGTAGTGAGTCCAGATCGTGTCACTGCACTCCAACCTGGGCAACAGGGCGAGAGACTCTGTCTCATAACAAAAACCTTTTCTTAGGGTAAATGGTCAGGTCTGAAATTACTGGGTCAAAGGATAAGTACACACATTTTTATATTTTTTCACTTTCTATTTTACTGAGGTGCCAGTGGGCTCTTGAGAGTATGCCTCTAATAGTGGCAAGCTGAATTTCTAGTGGCTGGATATTTGCCTGGTTGAAAGTCACCTTGTGGAAACCTTTCTCTGGGTCATAGAAGGGACGTTTGGAGTGCTGCGAAAAACATTCTCTTTAGAGCTCTTCTCTTTCCCTCCATCATTTAAAAAATCTCAGTTGATATCTGAATAAAACAAACTGCAAGGTTCCTTCTTCGGTCAGTTGATCCACATGTCATAGGAAGGAGGGCAGCATTTGCCTGAGAGATCTATGGGCAGTGAGGAATGCCTGCTGCTATATGCAGTGTGTGCTCATATATTACTGTATGTGATCTACATGCCAAGTCTCTCCAAAAGCTGGAGATGGCAGAAGCAGTGATTGCACTAATAGGAGACTCCACCTGGGGCAAGTACTGGTTGTGTGCCTTGACCCACATCTCCTTGAGCCAGGTTCTTCTACCTCCACCCTGAAAAGATAAGAGTCCTATGTTTCTTCAGTGGATATTAATTTATTTTCTCCCTCCCTCCCTGCCCTACTTCCTTTCCTTCCTCCTTTCCTTCCTCCCTTCTTGAGACAGAGTCTCACTCTGTCTCCCAGGCTGGAGTGCCTTGGCATGATCTTGGCTCATTGCAACTTCCACCTCCCAGGTTCAAGTGATTCTCCTGCCTCAGCCTACAGTGTAGCTGGGATTACAGGCCCGCGCCACCATAGGTGTCTAATTTTTAAAATTTTTAGTAGAGGTGGGGTTTCACCATGTTGGCCAGGCTGGTCTCGAACTCCTGACCCCAAGTGATCCACCCGCCTCGGCCTCACAAGATGTTGGGATTACAGGTGTGAGCCACCGCACCCAGCTGAGAAGATATGAATTTCAATGTGGGAGGACTGAAGAATCTCCCCCACATACCCATCCTCCCTCTTCCCTATCCCAGTTTCAGTAGCAACGCCCACTTCTCAGCCAGGCTGTCATGCTGGCTGGAGGAAGCAGCAGTGTGCTTTGTTTTAGAATTACCCTCTTGTCAGCTTATTCTGCATGGCTAGAGTATACCAGATTGTAAACGCTTGAGATGAGGGACTATTTCACCCTAGCACTTGCTTACCACAGTGCTTTCCCCACCCCATGTACTCAATCAGTATTTGCTGACCAAATATCCCTAGTTAAATGTACTAGTTCCAAAACTTCCTTGAGGTCCTAAACTCTTCCAAGCTTTGATGCCCAGAAGTACTGGAAAAGGTGAGCTCTCCTGAGAAACAAGCAGGGAAGCCCGAAGCCCACGCTCAGTGTTCTCAAGGATAGAAGCAGGGTTGGTGCTCGGCAGGTAGGATGGGCCCTCACTCCCTCTTCAGCCTCCTCTCGGCCCATGGTGCTCCCGCCACATGGCCGCAGTTTCAGTTACTTGTACTGGTTCTTCCACAAAGCCTCCTCTGGGAACGCTTCTTCCCTCTGCACATCACATACACTTCACCTCTGTCCATTCACTCCCGGTGCTTCAGGTCTCAGCTCAGTTGTCACATCCTCACTGACATCTCAGAATAGTCCAAAGGCTCCCGAATAGCAGGCTTGTTCCTAGTGCTCACCAGAGATTTCACTTGACATTTATATTTGCAATGATTTGATAAATTTTCTTTCACTCTGATTGGAGGATATTAGTCCATGAGATCACGAATCATGCTGGGTTTTTGTTTGTTTCTTTATGCTATTGCTGTCCCAGTTCTAGCATAGTACCTGGCACATAATGGGTGCTCAGTAAATGCTGGAGACACAAAGTAGTAGTTTCTTTTCTTTTCTTTTTTTTTTTTTTTGAGATGGAGTCTTGCTCTGTCGTCCAGTCTGGAGTATAGTGGCCACGATCTCAGTTCACTGCAACCTCTGCCTCCCAGGTTCAAGCAATTCTCCTGCCTCAGCCTCCCGAGCAGCTGGGACTACAGGCGCACACCACCACGCCCAGCTAATTTCTGCATTTTTAGTAGAGTCAGGGATTTACCATATTGGCCAGGCTGGTCTCGAACTCCTGACCTCGTGATCCACCCGCCTCAGCCTCCCAAAGTGATGGGATTACAGGCGAGAGCCACCACACCCAGCACAAATAGTAGTTTCTGCACACCACACTACACTGGTACACCCACTGCAATCCTGGAATATACAGAGATCCTGGGGTGACTCTCAGTAGAGCACACCCAGCTAAGTGTTCACAGCATAGCCTTTCTCAAATTTCATTACTCAGATTGCTAGTCACAAACTCTCAATAGGGGTGGTGTGAAGAAAAAGGTTCTTTAAAAAATATAGGTGTAATTAAAATGTCAAACACATTTGGACCATTATTATTATTCTGTGAGACAATATGTCTTTAAGGAAAGGGTATGGCTGGGCGCAGTGACTCATGCCTGTATTCCCACCATTTTGGGAGGCAGAGGTGGGTGAATCACCTGAGGTCAGGAGTTCAAGACCAGTCTGGCCAACATAGTGAAACCCCATCTCTACTAAAAATACAAAAATTAGGCGGGCATGATGGTACATGCCTGTAACCCCAGCTACTTGGGAGGCTGAGGCGGAAAAATCACTTGAACCCGGGAGGGAGGCAGAGGTTGCAGTGAGCTGATAGCGCCATGGCACTCCAGCCTGGGTGACAGAGGGAGATTCCATTTCAAAAAAAAGAAAAGGTTATTATAGGAAGAGGAGTGACATGCAGGGGGAGATGCAAGAGTCCTTTACTCTTCCTTCATTATGCTTTCTTTTTAAGCGTGCAGTTCAGTGGCATTAAGTATATTCACATTGTTGTATAAGCATCACCATTATACTTTTATAGGTTACTAGTTCACAAACTCGTTGTGTAGTGTCGTCATACCTTGTTGGATCAGCCTGCCCCATGCTCAAAGGCGACCCTTAATGGCCCAAGCTACTTGGCATTACCCCCTTCTTGGGCTCAGTGATACATTGAGTGGCAAGCCTCCGGGTCCAAGTGACTCAAGGAATAGCAGTCTCCTGAAATGCTTTGATTCCCAGATTAAAGTAGTTGTGATAAGGGAGCAACTTTCTAGCTCAGGAAGGGGTCTTGTCTCACCAATAGGTGAGCCTGGAAATGTTGACGCTATTTGGTTCTCATGAAGGAAGCTTTCTGGAGGCTGAAGTCAATTCCCAGAAGGCAGGCAGAGCCAAGAGAATCACAGAGAAATGGAGCTGGAGTGCTGAGAACTGCTTCAGAAGTTTCAACTGCCTCTCTGTGGAGGTTTTCAGTGACGTGTTTCAATAATTTATGAAGTTATTTTGGCATTTTTGTTTCTTTTTGTGTTTTGTTTTTAATACTTGTGAGAGAAAGCAGCTTTACACAGTCTGCAAGAGACTCAAAGATTTATTTTAAATTTCTTCTAATTACATAATTTAGTTTTCTGCATAGCTGTAATTTATATATCTCACTCACAAAGGTGTCTGCCTGCAGCAGAGACTGCTAGGTTCCTGCTCAGAATCTACTATCCCTTTTCTCTTTGTAGGAAAATTCAGATTTCACTTATGTACCTGGGGAAAAGATCACATTTTTCATCTTCCCTTGCAGGGAGGTGTGGCCATTTGATTAAGATCTGGTCAATGAGATAAAAAATAAAATGTTGTGTGAGATGCACAGGAATACTGAGAAAAGAAGCTGATTCAGTGGGGACAGGGGCCTTCTATCCTTTCCCTTCTTTCCTCCCAGAAGGACCTCTAGGAGCCATCTTGTACCACGAGGTGACACTGAGGATGGAAGCCAGTGCTTCCTTGGGGACTCTGGCATCATGGACTTCTTTTTATGAGAGAGAGGGAAATATAAACCCCCTATGGTTAAAAAACCAGTGATTTTGGATTTTCTGTTATAATGTGTCTGAACCTAATTCTGACTCACAACCTGGAACATATCCAAGGATTCGGTAGACCCATATTTAACTTTATAGGTAGCTACTTTGTGAGTCATCACAACAACACAAAAACTACAGTATCGTATGCAGCGGAACCTACGTCAAGGGCTTCCTGTACGTTAACCTCTATGTCATGTAGACTGAAACTTGACTAGCTTGCATTGATTCAAATCCCTAACTAATCCAAGCACCGAGTAAAGCATCAAAATGCCATTTGGGTGTTAGTGCCTCTCTGACTTATGTACTGGAATGTCTCCCAGGCATCTCAAACTTCATGAGTTTACGCAGAAACACATCCTTCCAACCCAGTCATCACCAACACTGCCATGCCAGCTTCTTATCTCATCTTATCCTTTCAGAAAGTGGCATATCCATCCACCTAACTTGCCATGCCACAAGCCTGGGGGCCGCCACCGACCCCTTCTTCCTCATTTCCAGTATCCAGGCTATTGTCAAGACCCACAATCTCCTTCTAAAATATACTTCATTTCTGTCTATCTCTTGCCATCTCCTTGGAGGGTTGCCTTGGAGGGTTGAGCTATTACATTTCTTGCCCAGACAACTCCAACCACCTTCTGTCTGGATTTCCATTCTCCACATAGCAGGGAGAGAAAACACAATCCAGATTATTTTACCACATGCATGAAACTCTTCAAAGACTCCCAACAGCGTTGGGGTACAGTCTCAAATCCTAAATAAGACTTAGAGGCTCTGCACCATCTGACCCCTGCCTATCCTCCACCACCTGGCATTGTTGTGAGCCAGTCTCTCTCACTGGGCTTCAGCCACCTGACCTGTTCTTCTCTTGAATGTGCCATCTCAGGGGCCTGCACAGGCTGGTCCCATGTCTGTACTATGTTCCTACCCCTATTTAACAGTTAACTCCTACTGATATTCCTGGTCACTGATTAAATTATCATTTTCATATCATTTCCTCAATGAGGCCTTCCTCGACCCATCCCAAATCTCTATCAGGTCTTCCAATTATAACATCTCTTTATAACTTTATAAAGCACTTAGTAGAAGTGCAGTTATCACCTCACACACGTACACCCAGTGTTAAAGAGCTAGTGAATATGAATCTTAATTCATTACCGAATAGGTCCACAATAATAACCATGAGTGGAGGGGCCTGATTAATTTTGTTTTATTCGGCTATGCCTATGCAGTGTCTTGTAAGTGATCAGTACATGTGGAATGAATAAGTATAACTTATTCACTTTACTTCATGGCGCTTTCATTTCATTTTAACTGCATGGCGCTTTAATTTTCAATTGGATATATATGTGTGTGATTTTTCTTTTTCTTCTAGGACGAGGTCAGTCTCCTTCCAGAGACCAAAAGCACAGTGAGGAAAAACACTGTTTTGTGTTCTACTGCATTACGAGCACCTAATATGGTGCCTAATACATATAAATGATCAGTAAATATTTGTGGGAATAATTGATTAACTAAGATGAAACCTGGAAACTCAGTAGCATCTGCTTTTGTGGCCACTTTTCTCGAGTTCTGTCTTACATGGTTTAAAACTATGATTTAAGGGCTCTCCTGCTCCGCAAACCTTTCCCACATTGATGGAATGTAATGTCCGCTCCTCGCTCTCATCCCTCTCTTCAGCCCATCCTCCACACCTCCTTCTTCCTTGAGTCTCATCACTATCATAATTTTCAACTGGCACTTTACAAACACAATTTAATTCAATCTTCTCAAGCAACCTGCAGCTGCAATGTCATCATCTCCCTTTTACTGATGGTAAGTCTGAAGTTTACAGAAAATTACCTTTGCTAAGGTTGCACAACGGTTAAGCAGTAAAGCTGGAGCTGGACCTCCTAAATATCTATCTTTCCACTGTCTACTGTACAGAGATTTCTCTTCACTTAGTTATACTTATTCAGTCCACATGTACTGATCACTTACCAGACACTGCATAGGCATAGCTGAATAAAACAAAATTAATCAGGCCCCTCCACTCATGGTTATTATTGTGGACCTATTCGGTAATGAATTAAGATTCATATTCACTAGCTCTTTAACACTGGATGTACATGTATGAGGTGATAAGTAATGTTTTTTATGATGTTCTGACATTGTTTTAAACAGCTTTTTTTTTCTCCAAACATCTAAAGAACTGGGCACACTGAATAAGCCAGAGTTTTTACGGCTTGGAGTCTACTGTGTTAAAGGAGGAGAAGCAGTTCTAGAGTAGTTCATCTTAAAACAAATTTTATTGAGATATATTTCACAGACCAAAAGAAATTCACCCATTTAACATGTACAATTAAGTGATTTTGAGTATATTCAGAGTTGTGCAACCGTTACCAAAATTTAAATTTAAATTGTTTTCAGCCAGACTCGGTGGCTCACTCCTATACCTCCAACAATGTGGAAGACCAAGGTGGGCGCGTCATTTGAACTCAGGAGTTTGAAAAAAGCCTGGGCAACATAGTGAGACCCTATCTCTATAAAAAATAAAAATATTAATAATTTTCATCACCCTGAAAATAAGCTCCTGACTACATGTACCCTCCACTCTATCCCCCAGTCTCTAGCAACCACTAATCTTTCCGCCTCTATAGATTTACCTGTTTTGGACATTACATATAAATGGATAGTATTATATATGGCCTTTTGCAGCTGGCTTTTTACTTAGCATAATGTTTTCACCGTTCATTGTGCAGTAGCACATGTCAGTACTTCATTCCTTTTTATTGTAGATTAATATTTCATTTTATGAACATAAACATTTTGTGCATGCATTACACAGCTGATGAAGGACATTTTGGTTGATTCTACTTTTTGGCTGTTATGAATAATGCTGCTATGAACATTTGTGCGTAAATATTTGCGTGGACATATATTTTCATTTCTCAGGTATATAAGAGTGGACTTGCTGGGTCACATGGTAACCTCTATGTTGAATATTGAAGAAGTGTCAGCAAGTCCCTCTACGAGAAAAGGTTTGGGTTTCTGTTCTGAGGATTGAGTGTGGTCAGTGGCTGTTTCGCAAGGCCCTGACTTTTGTTTACACCCCTTCTCTTGTCTTTCTTCCCCTTATTTGCCTCTTTTATTCTCTTTTCTGTAGACTCCAGTCTCCTGCTGGTTTTAGCAGGAACTGAAGCTTTCACCGCCTAAAAGTTATTTGTAAGACACTTTGAACTCTCTGGAGGATGGACATTAGAGTAATAATGTTTATCTGCCGGTTAGGCACTCCTGGTGCTGTTTTGTAACAAAAGGGCTTATTGAGTAGGAGGCTTATTTAACTTGTTTGGGAGGGTTACCCTCCTACAACATGCTGTCCAAACAGATTCTTAATTACCCAGCTAAGAGTCTGAACATCTTGAGGAGTAAATTACTTTGAAGTTTCTCGTTAACATTACCATCACATTATATAAGTCTATATTGCGAGTTTGTAGATGTATGGAGTTTCTAGTGGGTGCCCGGCACATAATAATTGCTTGATAAATTGCGATTATGAAAAGTTACTCTAATGAACTATCAGTTTTTTTTTTTTTTTTTTTTTTTTAAGAAATACTCTTTTTTTTTTGAGATATTGTCTCGCTCTGTCGCCCAGGCTGGAGTGCAGTGGCACGATCACGGCTCACGGCAACCTCCGCCTCCTGGGTTCAAGCGATTCTCCTGCCTCAGTTGGGACTACAGGCACGCGCCACCGCACCCGGGTAATTTTTGTATTTTTAGTAGAGACGGGGTTTCACCCTGTTAGCCAGGTTGGTCTCCCAACTCCTGACCTCAGGTAATCCACCCATCTCCGTCTCCCAAAGTGTTGGGATTACAGGCGTGAGCCACCGCGTCCGGCCTAAGGTATACATTTCAATACTTTCAAATGCCTTAACTTTTTTTGGGGACACACTGGAGTTGTTTCAGAACACACAAAACAGGCTTTTTGAGGGCACTGACATAAATTCTCATTGATAGTCACCCCCAGGCGGTGAAAACCACGTTACCTGGCATGTTTTCCGGTGGTTATTTTTAGAATAATAAAGATCGTCTCTATCTACCCAAGCAAATTTAATGTGCTGAACACAACAGAAACAACTTTTCTGTGGTTTAGCCAGCCCTCTCCCTTCACCTAAGTCATTTAGTGCGGATACGCAGAGAAGTGTAATAGGAGCTGCTGGGCCACCAAGAAAACGCTCTTGCCATTGTAAGGCTTCGATCTCAAGCGGAGATTTACCACGCATCTCACTTTAAACTGGGAAAGGAACCGGGACAAGGAAAACAGCCCCACGTGCGAATTCGTTCCTAGCTCGGGGGTTGGGGGGCTTCCCAGGATACATGAGATAAATGAGTTAATCATCTCCTCCTGCAAGGCAGCCGCTTCAGAGTTATGTCGCCCGCCTGCGGGGACTAACGACTGCAATTAAGACGCTCCTTCTTGGTCTCGGTCGGGTTCCGTGCAGCGGGGAGCCGACTGTGAGTCACCCCGGCCCCAGGAACCCAAGCAAAGGGGAGGGGCGCGCGCCAGGGGTGGAGGGGAGCCGCGGGGCGAAATTCTAGCCGGGGGACGCCTCGGAAGGAAGAGGAGGGGCGGCTGCGCGTGTGGAAGAGAAGGAAGAGGCGTCCAGGGAAGAGAAGAGAGGAAGAAAGGCGGAGGAAAGAGAAGGGGGCGAGTGGGAGCGCGGGCCCGGCCGGGCGGCGCC
>NW_012101321.1:5581115-5592064 GCF_000951045.1 Mandrillus leucophaeus | reverse complement strand
CGTGCGCACCGCGCCTCGACCGCTGCAGTCATGGGGCTGCAGCCCCTGGAGTTCAGCGACTGCTACCTCGACAGCCCGTGGTTCCGGGAGAGGATCCGCGCTCACGAAGCGGAACTCGAGAGGACCAACAAGTTCATCAAAGAGCTCATCAAGGACGGGAAGAACCTCATCGCTGCGACCAAAAGTAAGCGGGGACGCGGGCGCGGACGGGGCTGCGGCGTGGCGAGGCGGGGAGGAGCCTCTCTCGGCAGGAGGCGGAGGGTCTCGTGTCCGGGGCCAGCAGCCAGAGGAACGGGGAATTCATTTCGGACCAGCCCAGCTCGCTCGGAACCCCGGGGGGGTGGTCCCTGGGGTCATTCCTTGTCGAGGCAGCGCGGCGAGACCCCATTCCCGCCCCTGCAGCTCTGCGGCGGCGGGAACTAGCTGCTGCCCGTGGGCCCCGCCTGGCTGCCGCCGAACACCCCTTGCTGACTGCGCGCTCCGCTGAACCGAACCTAGGCTCTCCTGGCCCGGAGTCAGGTTTCATTGCTGCCTAAAGTTACAATCTCTTTCAAAACCTTGGCATCTGTTTGCCTAGTTTTGTTTTGTGACTTCTCAAAAGAACTTTCCTGGGGATTCTTTGAAACCCTGCGGGGGTGTTGAGTTTTCCGGAGTCCCCTTAAGCTTCACCTTTTCCCTCTCATTGTCTGATGTTCCCCGACAGTTCTGTTCCAGGTCCCTCACGTGCCAAACCAGAAAGTCCACCTGGCTTTATGCTGCTTCCGCACATTCCTCCCCTCCCGTGCTGTGGAGGTTCAAAGATTGGGGTTTGGAAGGGCGAGCGGATAGCCTGCCCTCTAGCCCAAGCGGGCACTGCTTGCAAATAGGGAATTCCACCCGGGTTAGGCTTGGTGCCTTCCTCCCCTGAACTTCTCTGTCTCTTAAACTCGGAAGAAGACTTGAGATATGGGAGAGATAACTGTATTTTAGTGTAGTTGAGAGTCTTTCTAGGAGAGAGTGGGCCAAAATTCATGCAGAAATACTGAGTGAGTGATGCTGCTGGAAGATGGGGCGGAATTACCTCCAGTGAGGAGCTGGGCAGCCTGACCATCCCTTGGATCCATAACGCCTTTGGAGGATGGCGGTGAATGCCCCCTTTTCCTCTTTAAAAGACCTGCCCATACAGTAGGGACTTGGGCGGTATCCAGCCTTGAGGGGCTGGGTTCTTAGGGCCTTCATCACTCACCTAGATTCTCAGTTCAGTAATTCTCAGCCTTAGGTGTTCGTCCCTTGTACATTTGTTTGTAGATACCACCTCTGGGGAAAATCCCCCATCTCACTGTTCTCCCTACCGCGCCCCGCCCCAATTTTCATTAAGGGCTATTAAAACATATTGAACATACTGTCTCGGGCACCCAGCATGGTACCTTTTACAGTAAACATGCATTTAATGAATAAGTTGAAGTACATTTCTGTGGGAAGAATTTAGTGAGCCATCCCTGTAATTTTGGAAGCAAGTCACTCAACTTCTCTGGATGATCTCCAAGGTTCCTTTTGGTTCTCTGACCTCTTTGGTGTTGCAAAATCAGGATTGGGACTCACTTAGGGTTTTTTTGTTTGTTTTGTTTTTAAGTCTCTGCTGTTTGAATCAGAAATGGGACTCTGGGACATGTGACAAGTGGGCTTATTTGGTTGAGGGCTCTCCAGGCCCTTGACATCTGGTATGTGAGTTGGGTGGGAAGTAGGGGGGCGCTATACATATGGAGGAGTGAGCATAGAAAGGAGGAGTTGGGGGCGGGGGGTGCAGAGTGAACACGAGAATGAGGACTGAGGACTTTTTCTGTAACTTGGTGTTAATCAGAGTCAGTGGCCAGGGAATGTACCTTCTCTCTCATTGGTTGTAGTAGTTCCCTCTTGAGCTAGAGAGATGTGGGGGAGAGGCAGAGGGCAAAGCCAGTTTGGCCACTGGTAGAAAGCTATTTCGGTGACAGCATATTAGCTTTCCTGCCATCAGGAAACATGCCTTAGGTTCCAACAGCATCCAGTGCATCTGGGGGTCCAGATGTCAGCCTTCCTCCAGACTGTAGACTTTCTTGAATTTGTGAATTGGTATCTTACTCCTTTTGATTATCATCCTTTAGCATAAGAAACATAACTCGTAATCACGCTTTGAGAGTGATTGGAAATTCTTTTTTTTTCTCATTATGTTCATTAAGAATTTGTTTAAATTCTTTCCCAGAAGGTGACAGGAACACAGCTGTAGCTCACATGCCTTTTCCCGCTTGCTCCATAAAGTTTACTTCTAGTTCCTACTAAAGACGAAGAGCCTTGGTCTAAAGTCAGGGGACCTGAGTTTAATTGTTCTTCACCGGTTAGGGCTTGGCCATAGGAAAATTGAGCAGGTCTCATAATTCTTTTTGCGTTCAGCTTCCCCTGCGTACTTTTTCGGGAAACTAATAAGGTTCTGCAGTATTTGAAAATGGCTTGATGAGGTTATTTGAAATTGCAGTCCAGGTAAATGGTTCACCTAACCAGTTGAGCTTTTGTATAACATCAGAGAGTCAAGGAATGACATCAGGTGGAGGATCTACAGAAAAAATAAAACCCATTAGGTCAGATTGTTTGTATTTCCAGATATTTTACATTTTGTTTTACAAAAATGGCCTTTTGAGCATTTTGAGAATTGTGTATTTAAGTGATTTCTGTTTTTAATTGCCCTGCAAGGTGTCTCCTGTGTGCATTACATTCTTGGAAGATTTCAGTATGTAATTTTGATGTCTTGACACTTTGAAATCTTCCACAAATATTTAGAGTTTTGAGGCTTATGGGACCTGAAGGCTTACTGCTGAGTTCAATTAGATAGCAATCAGCAAATATTTAGCACCTACAATTTGCTAAATACTGGAATTAGATACAGATTTATAATAGGGTAGAGGCCCTTGCCCTTGAGTTTATTGTCCTGTAGTTGAATTTACTTCAATCTAAGGAACATTTTTGAACTCCTTACTGCACTGTGCTAAATTCTTGAAGAAATAAAGGATGTAGACACATACCTGTTACAAGGTTAAAAATTTAGTGACAAGTATCCTAACTTTTCCAGGGACAAGGGTTTGTATGTGAGAGTGGAGGAGGTTTGTTGGAAGTTTTGGAACTCACTGGTGATAAGGAGTAAAACCTTATCATACTGGAAACCAGAAGAAACCAGAACACTCGCAGTGTTTGGAGAAGAGTGAAGAGACGAGTTTGCTGGAATGGTGGTTTTTCGGGGAGTGGTAGACTGGGATGAATGGAGAGGTCAGTTTTAGATTATGGAGGGCCATAAAAGCAAAGTTAGGAATGTGGAGTTTATCTTGTGGAGAGTTACTGAAGGCTTTTCAAGAAGGCTGACATAATAGCAAAGAGATGGTTTAGAGACAGTATTGCACATTTGTGTGTAGGGTGAATTTGGAGATAGCACTGAGGGTGGGGAGGAGCTCCAGAGAGAAAAGCCAGTGATTTCAGTGGTAAAGTTGGAGATTATTCACTCAATTCAATGAATTCGTTGTTCAAATGGCTTTTTTAGTTTTCTTTTTAAAGTACTTTCCTTTCTTAGAATAACCAATGTGTTCTTTCGATGGAATTTAAACTTTTGTAAGCCTTCGTGATGTCTATGTAGTTTCAGTTACTTATGATTCATACAGGTAGATAGCACAGTTGCCAGAAACAGCAATAAGCCATGTATGCTTTTCTCATAAATTTTACATTAGGCAGTCTTGAGAAAGTGTACCTTGTTCTGTAGAGAAATATTTTTTAAAACAAATAGTCCTTACAGTTATTAAGCACTAATACAGTGATACAAAATGCTCTGTCGTAAACTTAAATTGTCTAGCTCTGTGTGTGTGTGTCGCCGAAGGGGCCCTCATTAGTGAGTCTGCTGTTACTAAACAGGTATGGAAAAGGATGTAAAGGACCTTGTTAGTGGCAGAGCCAGGACGAGAATTTAGGTCTTCCAAACTTGGTTTTGATACTTCTAGCCTCGGCATTTTAATGGTTTTTGCTTTGTTTCTCTTAGGAAAAACATAAGTTCCTTTAGGCTGTCTTTACGTTTACTGTTTCAGAGAAATATTCTTTTCGGGAAATTTCTTAAGTTGCCATTACATTAAACCTACTGAGATTTGGAAGACTAAAAATAATTTTCCTATTTTGTAAACTTGAGCCTTGGTTTCCTTTTGTTTTTCGTAAAATGGGACTGACTGATAGAGAAAGCCTTGAGGAATAAATAAAATGTTGTGAAAGTGCTTTGAAACACAAATGTAAAATGGTTGTGTAGACACTACTGCTGGTTCAGCCAACATTCCTTTTCCCCTCTGACAATCCAGATTTCATTCAAGTGTCTGCATCCTTTTCAGATGACTCAGGGGAAGGCATTTCAGGGTAATTCTGATTAATCTAACTCAGTGGTTCTCAAGCCTAGCTGCTCAATAAAATCACCTGGGGGAACTGTTAAAGCAGTCAGGGTTGAGAAACTAAACTCTAACTCAGTTACGATAAACCCATTTTCTGGGTTGGTAATTATTATAAGAATGAGGTTGTATTCCAGTTCTGGCCAGTGAGACATGACAGGAAGTCTTCTGGATACTTAAGGGAGAGGTTTCCTTTTGTCATAGGAGACTTGAAGAAAGATGGTTTTCTACTTTCCTGTATTCTCTTATGATGTCTGGAAGTGCTATGCACTACATTGGGCCTGAGCGGCATAGTGCGCTAACTGAATTTGGGTTCTTGATGCTGTTGGGAGACCTGTGGGTGTTTCTATGCTTTGAGTGTCTTGTTAAATGACATAAGACAGTTTTGAGTTGGGTGTTCTGCTACTTAATGCCCTAGGGTTTATTTTTTTATTTTTTATTTTTAAAATTTTATTTGAGATGGAGTCTCGCCCTGTCGCCCAGGCTGGAATGCAGTGGCGCAATCTTGGCTCAGTGCCACCTCCATTTTCTGGGTTCAAGTGATTCTTGTGCCTCGGCCTCCCAAGTAGCTGGGATTACAGGCACTCACCACCACACTCAGTTAATTTTTGTACTTTTTTTTTTTTTTGTAGAGACAGGGTTTCACCATGGTTGGTCTTGAACTCCTGGCCTCATGTGATCCATCCACCTCAGCCTCCCAAAGTGCTGGGATTACAGGTGTCAGCCACTGCGCCCGGCCTTAATGGTCTAATTTTGATAAAGTGGTGTAATTGTAAATTTTGTGATTATGCTCCCATCAAGTGGAATTTAGAGAGATACAGAAAATAAAATGCTATTTTAAAAAGTTAATAAATTGCAATATATTTTTTTCCCGAATGGAAAGGAATACTTATGCACATTCTTTTTTTTTTTTTTTTTTTTGAGAGAGTCTTGCTCTGTTGCCCAGGCTGGAATGCAGTGGCGTGATCTCGGCTCACTGCAAGCTCCACCTCCTGGGTTCACACCATTTTCCTGGCTCAGCCTCCCCAGTAGCTGGGACTACAGGCGCCCCCCACCACGCCTGGCTATTTTTTTGTATTTTTAGTAGAGATGGGGTTTCACTGTGTTAGCCAGGATGGTCTGGATCTCCTGACCTCGTGATCCACCCATCTTGGCCTCCCAACGTGCTGGGATTACAGGCTTGAGCCACCACGCCCGGCCAGCACATTCTTTGCCTTAAAGAAGTTACCATAGAGCCCCTACAATTTGGGACATCACCTGGGATAAGTCAAACTGTCACTTGGGGTTTTATTACAGTGGCTGGTCTCCAGTGTGAATGTAGACTGGCTGTGAAAATAATTAAAATCAGACTTGAGCCAGGGTAGGGACCCAGACAGGCTTGAAAAGCTTGAAATGCTTTACTCACTGCAGGTGGTCTTTACTCCATTTAGGGTTGTTCCTATTTAGAGCCTGCCACCAGGCCACCAGCTGAGCCATGTTTATTTAGAACAGATTTTTACTAGCCAGTCAGCAATCTCATGTTCTCAGTGTCTTTTTGTCACATTGCCTTTCTCTGTCCTCCCGTCTGCTGGGGTTCCTTTGACCAGCTCCTTTTTGCGTTTTTGTTTTTTTTTTTTGAGGGGACTGGGGTACATTGTAGACTTTTGGATAAAGAATACATAGAGGAGGGTATTTTTGTGTTTAATCTTTAAAATAGCTGATGGAATATAATATAGAAGATTAAGAGCGTAAGCTGAGGTACTGGTCTGGCTGGATTCATACCCAAGCTCAACCACCTGTTAACAGGGGATCCTTGCTCAAGCTGCTTAGCTTTTCTGTATCTCTGTTCTCGTCAATAAAATAGAAATTATAATACGACCTACTGTATTGGGTTAAAAGTAGGATTTGTTAGTACACGTAAAGCATTTAGTGCTCACAGATGAACAATTATGATGACATATCTAAATTACAGGCATATGTTTTAATATCAAGGCCCTGTTCTTGCCTCAAAATAGCTGTCCTGCACCCTAGACCAGGTATCTAACCTTTTAGTGTTTATTACCCCTAACAGTATATTTCTCCAAAGCACCATTACCAGTGACTGAGAAACAAAATTGTCAAACCCTGGAAAGCCTTCCAAATTTTGATTGTAGTTCAGGATGCTGGAAAATCTTGAAAACACATTGGTGGCCAGGCTTGGTGGCTTAAGTCTGTAATCCCAGTACTTTTGAGAGGCCGAGGCGGGTGAATCACTTGAGGTCAGGAGTTCAAGACTAGTCTGGAGAACATGGTGAAACCCCATCTCTACTAAAAATAAAAATAAAAAAAAATTAGCCAGGTATGTTGGCAGGGGCATGTAATCCCAGCTTCTCGGCGGGGGACAAGGCAGGACAGTGCTTGAATCTAGGAGGCGGAGGTTGCAGTGAGCTGAGACCACGCCACTGCACTCCAGCCTGGGCAACAGATGAGACTCTGTCTCCAAAAAGGAAAAAAAAAAAAAATACACTGGCAAATCAGAGCTTAGTGGTATCTTGGGAAAATATTTTCTAGAATTTATTTTTTATTCACAAAGGTTTGAAGATGAAGTAGATTGTGTTGCTAAGGTCACTGCAAATCTAGTAAGCAATCTACAGTGGAGGTTCAGGCAGTCAGCAGCAGGCCTTTCCTCCAAGGGGCTGATAAGGAAGAGTTGATGACAGAGTTCAGCTCAAGGTATTGACATGACAATGTAAATGACTGCAGCCTTCACATACTTCAAATTACAGAGATACTGCTTGAGGACGTGAACTCAAAATTAGGGTTTCCAGCGTCTCACATGCTGAAATCCTAACAGCTTCTATTTGCTATGGTAAATTCACAATGAAAAAAAGAAGACAGCCAGAGACATCCCTAAGAGGGATTTTCCTTAGAGCTGTTAGGTAATCCTGTTCTCTACAGCAGAATCCTCAGAGTCCCCTGGACAAATTCCCAAGGAAGCTGTTTTGAATTCTGTGACTTCAATAGCTGTTTATCACCTTATATTTTAGGCTTTTTTTTTTTTTTTCTTTAGACAGAGTTTCGCTTTTGTTGCCCAGGCTGGAGTGCAGTGGCGCGATCTTGGCTCACTGCGACCTCCGCCTCCCACATTCAAGTGATTCTCCTGCCTCAGCCTCCTGAGTAGCTGGGATTATAGGCGCCTGCCACCATACCAGCTAATTTTTGTATTTTTAGTAGAGATAGGGTTTGACCCTGTTGGCCAGGCTGGTCTTGAACTCCTGACCTTAGGTGATTTGGTTGCCTTGGCCTCCAAAAGTCCTGGGATTACAGGTGTGAGCCACTGCACCTGGCCTTACTGGGTTACTTTTTTTTTTTTTTGAGACAGTCTTGCTGTGTTGCCCAGGCTGCAGTGCAGTGGCGCAGTCTTGCCTCACGCAACCTCCACCTCGCAAGTTCAAGCAAGTCTCCTGCCTCAGCCTCCCAAATAGTTGGGATTACAGGTGTATGCCACCATACCCGGCTAACTTTTGTATTTTTGGAAGAGATGGAGTTTCACCACGTTGGCCAGGCTGGTGCTGAACTCCTGACCTCAGGTGATCCGCCCGCCTTGGCCTCCCAGGCGTGAGCCGCCGTGCCTGGCCACTAGGTTATTTTTAATGGAATTACATTTCAAAGACAAATAGGCAATTACAAATTACCTGATAAAGAATGTTTTACGTGGTGGAAAATGCATATAATTTAAATAAATTTAATAGTAGCTTTTAAGTATTTACTGTCATTTTTACTTTGTGCTAAATTCAGCATAAGCGCTATGTTAAATTAAGAATTTACTCAGTAAAGTCAGAGAGATTAGTAGCTTGTCTAAATCACAATTTGTCATTGGTGGAGCTGGAATGTGAACCTAGGTTTGTCTGACTCCGAAACCCGTAACCACAGTCATGAGCTGTCTCTGTGAAGGGGTGTGACCATGGTCTTCTGCTAGGGGAGTGATGATCAATCGTGGTTATCTAGAGTGTGTGTATGTTTGATCTAGTTAGGATATTCTTTTTACCTCAGTATGATGACTGATTTCAATTTTGTTAAATTTTAAGGCCCCTCTCGGGTCATTCTTATAATTTAAAGTGCTAATTTGTATTATGAGTACAGTATGGACATTCCAAGGGTTGGGTTGATTTAGGATCCATTACAAGATATGGACCTCCACTCTCTCTCTCTCTCTTAATATCCACCTTCCTCTTTTCCTCCCCATTCCTTGTTCTACTCTTCAGTAGAGTGACTTTTAACTTATTCTTTTAGTATTAGGCTTGTTTTTCCTTTAAAGAGTTTGAGATACTTTAGAAATATAAAAAGATAGTCTCACGATAAACTTCATTTATTCCTCCCCTGCCCCAGCTTAATGAAAGCGTCTTGTATACCCATTCTTCTCCCCAAGGGGTAGGACCTAACTCAGATCTGGTGTTTATTATTCCTAGGCATTTTGATACAGTTGTGCACATCCGTAAACAATATATAATGTGTTTGCACATGTTTAGACTTTGTATAATGGTTTCATCCTATACTTTTTCCCACCTGAATATATTTGTGAGATTCATCCAATTGGATGTATGTAACTTTATTTCGTTTAGTTCAACCTCTTTTTCCTACAAGTTACATTTAAAGGGACTTTGTTAATTGATGTTCTATGATGATGTACCTTCTCCCTATGCATTTTTTAGATGATAACACTAAACATACTTAGAGAATATTCATGATGAAAGCCTTATTGAAATTAGTTTTATAAATTTAGGATACTAGCTTTCAAAAGAGTCAGTAATTAATAAACTCATGAATTTTAAGGACATTTAACCCATTTTCTTGTTGGTATTTTGTTACCAGCCCAGCGTGGATAATCAGAGTAAGGCAGTTCATGTCTCAGGACTGTACGAGAACTGGTTTGAGTCAGAAACAAAAAATCTTTAAAAGCCATTTTGCTTCATTGAAATTAGACTTCTGACTAGAAAGAGAAAAATGATGTTTGTATAAACACAATGCACGTGGAGAATTCTGGTAACTGTCAAGCTAGTTGGGGTGGATGAACATGATTTTCAGGCAGGGACTGGATGGTATCCTGTGGTAAGCCCTAAAGCAAACACTGGCAGGCCTGCTTCCCTTACTTATCCTAACACAGAAACATAATTTCCAGGGGGATGCTTTTGTATTGTGAAGGCGTTGATATTCTCTTTATATACACACGCACACACGTACACACACACACACACACACAGAAAAACACCAGACGTTTTACATTCTAAAGGTAGGCATCTTCGTGTCTTTCTCTTTACACACACACACCCCCCCCCACACACACACACACACATCCACACCCACCAGGCACTTTACATTCTAAAGGCAGGCATCTCTGTAAACTCTGAGACTGACTGGAATCACACCCCAAGTTGCTGCCATTGCGAGACCTGACTCCCTGGTCCAACTAGAATTTCCTCCCTGTGTTTCTCAGGAAGATGTCAATCCACTGCCACTTAATATTTCAACGGTGAGTGTGATTTCTCTGGGCTTGTTGACTTGTTCACCCACAGGCATCTTCTACCCTCACTCTCGGTGGCAAGTCATGGTGAGGTGTGTGGCTGGAGGAACTCCATTTGGCCACGGCAGTGTCACCTCAGGTCAGAAGACAGGATGTGGAATGGTCTCTTAAAAAAAAAAATGAATGCTTTCTTCTCTGACTGTAAAGTTGGCCTCACAGTTTATTAGCTGTGTGACTTTGGGCAAGTTACTTAAGCCTTCAGTGCCTACATTTTTCTTTATTAGTAAAATGGGCCTAGTAGGAATTCTGTCTCACTGGGTGGTGGTATTTAATCCTCACATTACATGTTAAAAGATCTTAGGACTCTGCCTGGCTATGGTAGGTGCCTATTATTTTTATTATTATTATTAAAATAACTATCTTCCTTTGGTTGAACTTGGGCACAGTTGTGGCTTTACCCATAGTTACGGTAGAAATAGTCTGTGAACACATGTTCTTTTTTTTTTTTTTTTTTTTTGAGATGGAGTCTCGCTCTTGTAGCTTAGGCTGGAGTGCAATGGCACAGTCTCGGCCCACTGCAACCTCTGCCTCCTGGGTTTAAGCGATTCTCCTGCCCCAGCATCCTGAGTAGCTGGGATAATAGGCACCCGCCACCATACCTGGCAATTTTTTTTTTGTATTTTTAGTAGAAATAGGGTTTCACCATGTTGGCCCTGAACTCCTGACCTCAGGTGATCTGCCTGTCTCGGCCTCCCCAAGTCCTGGGATTACAGGCATGAGCCACCGTGCCCAGCACATGTTTTTTTCTTCCAGTCTAACCATATTTTGAAGCACAGAACTGAATATAGGCCTGTCATTTATTTATGCATAGGAGAAACCATCCATAATAGTGTGTTGAAATCTGATGTATTACTGAAAGCCTTTGCTTTAAAGTTTTGGGGACAAAGCCAGAAGTACAAGGGAATACAGTGTTCTTGATATGACATTCCATTTATTTGAAAATTGGAAAGATTCTCTGCCATGCTGACAGATAGTTTTTTTTTTTTTTT
>NW_012101321.1:5574378-5575190 GCF_000951045.1 Mandrillus leucophaeus | reverse complement strand
TGCCCATGCTAGAATGTAGTGGCGCAATCTTGGCTCACTGCAACCTCAACCTCCCGGGTTCAAGTGATTCTCCTGCCTCAGCCTCCTGAGTAGCTCGCCTGCCACCATGCCTGGTTAATTTTTGTATTTTTAGTAGAGACAGGGTTTCACCATGTTGGCCAGGCTGGTCTTGAACTCCTGACCTCAGGTGATCCGCCGATCTCAGCTTCCCAAAGTGCTGGGATTGTGGGTGTGAGCCACCGTGCCCGGCAGCGTGCTTCTTAATATAGAAGGTGTGATTCATATTCTAGGTGAAGAAGGGGTGGGAGGGCGTACCTTTCACCTGTTTCATGACAGAGGAGATGGAAATGATGTCTACACACTCAAATTTGTAGATTTATGGCAGGACATCGAGGAAACTGACAACTGATGGATTTATTTTCCCTGAGGTAGATGACAAGATTCAGTAATTATATTTTAATCTCTCCACCACCACATTCTTTTTCTGGTTGATATTAATAATACATGACTTGTAAGAGTGGTTTTCTTCATAGTGTGAACTGAGTGGGATGGCATATAGATATTAAGCTGAGAAGAAGTAATGGTGTGAAGGGGAGAAAAAGGAGTTAAATGTTTGGGTAAACAACCCTCATGACACCAAGAAATGCCCCTGTTTCAGGGTTTATTTCACACTTTGTTCTGTTGCACTTAAAAGACCCAAATGGTCCTTAATCTGTTTTTTTTTTTTTTTTTAAGTATTAAAACCGGTTTTCTCTTTTATCTCACTGGAGTCTTGCTGATTCTCTTTGGATCAGTCTACAGGGAAGAAAATG
>NW_012101321.1:5567498-5569613 GCF_000951045.1 Mandrillus leucophaeus | reverse complement strand
AGGAGAATCGCTTGAACCCGGTAGGCAGAGGTTGCAGTGAGCCAAGATTACGCCATTGCACTCCAGCCTGGGCAACAAGAGTGAAACTTCTCAAAAAAAAAAAAAAAAAAAAAAGGGGATGATAGTTACATGTTTAAATGTTGCGAGGCTTAAATTATTTTTAAAGTACTTAGAAAATTGCCTAAACCATAGTGGATTCTCTGTTTGGTAGACGTAGAAAAAAAATTAAAAATCTATTCAGTCATCACTAGAACAACCTTATTTATGACAGTGGTGGAGTGGTGTCACCTTATCACTGAACTCCAGCTATGCTGGGCTAGTTGCTAGAGGTTTAACGTTGAGAAGAAACATGTATATTTGTGCCGAAGATTTCTAGTGCAGGAGATGGCAAATTTATTTAAAAAGCAATTATATTCACATTGTTGAATCAGTATGGGATGCGATGACTGTAGTTAACAGGACTATCTAGTTTGGGGGTTCCAAGAAGACTTCAAGAAAATAAAACTTCCAGGCTGAGACTAAAAGGAGGGATCAGAGCTTTCCCTGCTGAGAGTGGGGAAGAAGTATTCTCCAAGTGTAGGGAAAATGCATCTGAGAGGTCAGAGAGAGCACATCCTGTGGATGGAAAAATGGTGCTCAGGTGGGCCAGGGAATCTGCATTGAGGGTAGGAATGGTGCTGTCGAGGGGATGGGGGCAGGGTTGGAAAGGGCCTTGGAAGGCAGGTTGAGGGCTTCACTGTAAGGACAGTGGGAAGTGATTGAAAAGTTTTGAGAAGGGGAGTGGTGTGATTTGAATTGTAGAAAGTTTTCTCGGCTGCGGTTGTGCGAATGAATTGGAGGACAACAGGACTGGAGGTTGGGGGTCGGTCATCTAGGCCAGAGACTTTGGTGGCAGAAGAGGAGTCAGGACTTAGCAGCTGCAGGCTGTAGGGGGTGATTGGGTGTGGGGGCTGCCCTGACACCTCAGATTCTCGTGTGAGCTGGTGAGTGCATGTCACTGAGGTCCAGCCACAGCAGCAGCTTTTGTGGGAGAGTGGATGAGTTTTCAGTTTTGCATGTGGAGGCCAAGGTATTTCCTAGTAGCCAGGAGACATGTTCAGTAGTGTGTTTCTTCTGTGGGTGTGTATTTCAGGAATGGGGAATACAGCTGGAGGTAAAGATTCTGGAGACACAGCATATGGATGGGAAATGATGCCATGCAGCTGAATACCGAGGCTGCCGAGAGAGAATGTAGAGGGAGAAGGCAGGGCGGGTCAGGGCAAATCTGGAGGAACTCCGTCTTTTACGGGGTAGGTGAAAGAAGAACTTGAGATCTGAGAAACAGTAGCCATTGACAGAGAGATGGAAAACTAGGAGAGGGTCTGTGAAGCCAAGGAGAAAGAGCATTAAGAAAGCAGGAGGGAGTGGACAAGGCCATGCCACAGAGAGGTCAAGTAGCTCAAGTCCAGATGATGTTGCATTGGCCACACGCTGTCATTGGTAATAGTTGGAGAATAGTTTAGGTGGCCAAGCACAACTGGGAGCCTGCTTGCAGAGGACTGAGAAGGGAGTGTGAGGAAAGTCAGTGAGCCTGGGTACAGATAGCTCTCCTAGATTATTTGGTCTGCCATCCAAATACTTCAACACATTCAACCCTGTCTTCAAGCAGGCTTGACCCTGCTTAGCTTCTGAGATCAGACAGGGTTGAATATGTTCAGGGTGGTATGGCTGAACATACCTCTCAGTGGGAGAGAAGGAGATTGAAAATTCAGGGGTCCATCTCAGAGCACAAACTTTTTTTTTTTTTTTTTTGAGATGGAGTTTCACTCTTGTTGCCTGGGCTGGAGTGCAGTGGTGTGATCTCGGCTCACTGCAACCTCCACCTCTCAGATTCAAGCGATTGTCCTGCCTCACCCTCCTGAGTAGCTGGGATTACAGGCATGTACCACCCTGCCCGGCTAATTTTTTGTATCTTTTTAGTAGAGATGGGGTTTCACCATGTTGGCCAGGCGTGTCTCGAACTCCTGACCTTGTGATCCACCCGCTTCAGCCTCCCAAAGTGCTGGGATTACAGGCGTGAGCCACCATGCCCAGCCACAAAGTGCTTATTATTTATTTATTTTGAGACTGAGTCTC
>NW_012101321.1:5549934-5566428 GCF_000951045.1 Mandrillus leucophaeus | reverse complement strand
TTTTTTTTTTTTTTTAAGTATTAAAACCGGTTTTCTCTTTTATCTCACTGGAGTCTTGCTGATTCTCTTTGGATCAGTCTACAGGGAAGAAAATGCCTCTGGCAGCACCTGGGAAGATTGTAGGACTCCAAGTGTCTGCCTCTTGTCCAAGAGAAGAGGAAGAAGAGAGCTTGTAAGAGTTAAAAATGGAATAATTATCTATGATCTAAAAATATCTTCTCTTGCTCTTTTCTAGCTAACTATTTAGGTTCAACTTAGTTTAAGAAACAATGCCTAGAAGAAATAAATGCTTACAAAAGATCCCCATCAGTGGGTGGTATGCAGATAGCCCTTGTCTTCCCTTAGGGCTGGACACCCTGACCGCCATGGAGGTGGCCACACAGCATCTCTTCAGGGATGTGGAGTGCGGAGACCTTCAGATGCTTCAGAGGGAGGACATGAGTGGAGAAGTTCTTTGCACGTGTTTCTAGAGCTAGAGTTGGTGTCCTGTTTTTTTTGTGGAAAGGATAGGGTTTAAAAATCTGAACGTTTTCTTCCCCCTTCTTCAGATTATTGTTATAAAAATACTATGGATCCTCATTCATTTCTTTCAGCTTCCAGTGAGAGAAATTAGACTAAAACCTTGAATTTTTTTTTTTTTTTAAAAAAGGAGTTTTGGCTTCAGGGTGAAGACTAAAGACTGGGCCTTGCTTTTAGATACTCCTGAATTCGAGGGTTCAGACAGTGCTGTCAGTTCTCTGCATCTGTAGTTTCCCTCAGTCGGCCTCTGTCTCAGGTTAGCACTTTCCCATGGTGACTGTGGCTTAAAGCTTACACCTTTCTTACTGCAATGGAATTCCAGAGATTACTGGCTCTTTTCCCCTAGACCAGTGGTTCTCAAATGGGTGACTTTGTCCAGAGAAAATTTTGGTGGTTACTTTAGGGAGATGCTCTGGTTTCTAGCGGGCAGAGGCCAGTGATGCTGCCAAACACCCTGCAGTGCACAGGACATGTCCTCTACAGCAGAAAATGATCCAGCGCAAAATGTTCGTAGTGCTGAGGTTGAGAAACTGCCTTAGAGATAGGGAGACCATGTAATCTAAACCCAGATACTCTTGAGAAGTACAGTTATCCTAAGACAACAGCCATGAACTGGAATTGCTACAAGTATACCTGGACCTGTGGTTGCTCTACATAAAGGCCCTATCAGTCCTGGGTCACTCGCCCAGCATAGACCAATCACTGTGATGTGGTGGATATTGTGCTTTGGCCAGCCTGAATCATGTGCCTACCAGTCGGTTGAAGAAGTGGGCAGCAAGTGATTGCTTGGACAGAATGCCACAGCTCACAACAAAGGGTATAGAAACTAGAAAAAGAAAAAAAAAAAAAAGCTGATGTCCTGTAACAAGTTTTAGTTGTACAAAATAATTAAGATCTGGAGAGCTGTACAATATAGAGCATATGATTAACAATACTGTATACTTAAAATTTTCCTAAGAGGGTAGATCTTATATTAAGTAGTCTTTCCACAAAAGGGAAAACAAAACAAAAAAAGACAAAATGATACAGGGGGTGGGAGGAAGCTTTCAGATGTTATGGCCTTGATAGTGATGGTGGTTTGATGGTTTCACAAGTGTATGCTTATCTCCAAACACATCAAGTTATGTACATTAAACGCACCAAAAGTGCTGGATAGACTGGGCACTGTGTCTCAGACCTGAAATACCAGCAGTTTGGGAGGCTGAGGCAGGAGGATTGCTTAAGGTTAGGAGTTCGAGACAAGCCTGGGCGACATAGTGAGACCCTATTTCTAAAAACAGGGTTGGGGGCGTGGTGGCGCACACCTGTAGTCTTCGCTGTCGCTACTTGGGAGGCTGAGGTGGGAGGATTGCTTAAGCCTGGGAGATGATGCTGCAGTGAGCTGTGATCACGCCACTGTACTCCAGCCTGGGCAACCCAGTGAGATCTTGTGTCTTAAAAAAAGAAAGCTGATGTCCCATACGTAAGAGAACTTTTACTTTTGAAACTCACTTTATTACACCTGTTTTGATCTGGGCCTAGGGACTGCACGTCGCAAAACAAATGAGGACTATATAAAGACAGTAGAAATAAGTATGCCTTCTATTTTTTCTCATTGCTTGGTTGATTAATTTTAACCATAATAGAGGAGGTGAGAGAGATGAAATTGGCGAGAGGGTGGAAATGAAGACCGTGATCCCTGTAGCTTGCCTGGATACAAGGACAAAGTTGTTGGCACAGTGAGGTATCTATGCCTTACAATATGAACCCCTGACCAGAGGAAAAAATTTAGATTAAAATACTTAATATTTATAACACCTTAGCTTGTTATAGGCCAAGAAAATATGTAGAAAAATAAATAGTAGTTTACTCGCTTAATTTAAAGTTCTGACACTGATAGTGCTCCTGTCTATTTTTGGAGAAACAAAGCATTGTTAAGAAAAACTAATTTTTGTGGGTATAATTCATCCAGCAGAGTGGATTGAATAATTTTACATTCTTTTTCCCTTTAAACAAAGAAACGTTTCTTGAATGAAAATTAGACGTATGTATTTTCTAATTATGTATGTTCTTGATTTAATTTTAAATTTGAAGTCAATTGAGAAATCCTATAAGCATCTAGAAGAGTTCTGTAAATTATTTTTTTCTGAAACTGTATTATAGTCTCTGGAAATATTTTCCTTCTTTCCAGTTTATTGTGTATGCAGGATAAGATCCAAAGTAAGGATTTGACAGTAGGTAGCTATTTGCACTATTTTCTGTTCATTGCAATTAGAGTACTGAGATGGTCAAATTAAATATTTTTTATGTAAACTCTGAAATCTTTTAGAATCGACTGTTGTGGCTTAATTGATACTGTCTAAAAGGCTTGAATGGCTATGCAAATTAACCTGTTGATGAACAGCCATGTATCCAGAAACAGGATGTATCACTTAACCACAGCGAGCAGTGTTTTGTTTGCAAAAAGATGGTTGAGTGCCTTTTGGCAGTGTTTACCTGAGTGTGGCAGGACTGATTTATCTTGACAAGCAAAGAACAAAAAGACTTTTAAAAAGTGCTGCTTTGTCCAGAAATCAAAGAGGCAGCTTTGTAAAGACCTTTGTATTTTTTGACCTTAAAATTTTCATTCCAAAAGCTTTAAAGCTGAAAGTATAGTTTTGAATCAACACAGTTCTTCGGTTTAATATATGCAGTGAGAACAAAATGGAAAGGAGTGGAGAGGGCGTTGGTACCATGGTGGAAGTGAATGCATCAGGGAGCATTTGGCCCTTGGAAGGTGTTGGAGGGTCACCTAGAATGAAGGGAGGTGTTTAATTTCTTCCTGACTGTGGCACATCAGAAGTCAGAGTGTACATTAGGAAAAAAGAATGGAACGGAATTAATACATAATTCAGCTTTGTGTGTGTGCATTGTGTTTGTGTGTGCATAATCTAATCGTAGTTTACATATAACTAAATTAAAAGGGATTGGTGATTTCTTTAAAGGGAATAGTCATCACCCAACCTATTTGTTTTGTGTGCATTAATATCCATTTTTATATGTTGGATTTGCTTAAATGGAAGTACATGTAAAATACCTTTTTTTTTTTTTTTTCTGAGATGTGGTCTCACTATGTAACCCTTGCTGGAGTGCAGTGGTGTGATCTCGGCTCACTGCAACCTCTGCCTCCTGGATTCAAGCGATTCTCCTGCTTCAGCCTCCTGAGTAGCTGGGACTACAGTCATGCACCACCACACCTGGCTAATTTTTGTATTTTTTAGCAGAGACAGGGTTTCACCATATTGGCCAGACTGGCATCAAATTCCTGATCTCATGATCTGCCCACCTCAGCCTCCCAAAGTGCTGGGGTTACAGGTGTGAGCCACTGGCGCCCGGCCATAAAATATCTTCAATTTAAAACAACAGTGAGCTTTGGTGGGTTCATTGTGGGCAGATCACTTGTGGTCGGGAGTTCGAGACCAGCCTGATCAACATGGTGAAACCCCATCTCTACTAAAAAGCATAAAAATTAGCCAGGTGTGATGGTGCATGCCTATAGTCCCATCTACTTGGGAGGCTGAGGCAGGAGAATCTGCTGAACCTGGGAGGCAGAGGTTGCAGTGAGCCGAGGTCTGGCCACTGCACTCCAGCTTGGGCAACTGAGTGAGACAGCGCCTCAAAACCAAAAACAAAAAAAAAAGCAATGAGTAGATCACTATTGTTTTAGATTAGAGATGTTAGATTTTAATTGGTCTGATAATCTATAAGTTTTGCTGTTGTTAAACATTATCTGAGATGTACTAAAACAGGTTTACTGGAATTAGTGATAATAATGGTGGTGGTTGTAGAAGGAGTAGATAATAGTTTTTTTTTTTTTTTCTTTTTTTTTTTTGAGACAGAGTCTTGCTCTTTCACCCAGACTGGAGTGCAGTGGCACGATCTTGGCTCACTGCAACCTCCCTTACAGGTTCAAGCGATTCTCCTATCTCAGCCTTCTGAGTAGCTGGGATTACAGGCACATGCCAGCACACCAGGCCAATATTTTGTATTTTTAGTAGAGATGGGAGGGGGGGGTTTTCACCATGTTGGCCAGGCTGGTCTCGAACTCTTGGCCTCAAGTGATCTGCCTACCTCTGACTCCCCAAAGTAGTGGGATTACGGGTGTGAGCCACTGCACCTGGCTTTTTTTTTTTTTTTGCCTTTTTTGGAGCACTTGATGTGTTTCAGAAACTGTGCTAAGTGTTTTCACAGGAGTTACCATTTCTCACAGCAATCCTCTGATAGTTAATCTTGTAATAATTGCCATTTTGCAATTTAAGAACGTGGGTTTAGACAGGTTGACATTTGTCCAAGGGTACTCACCTAGGAAGCTGAGGCTCCTGCACGGTATACACTCTCTGAAGCCTCCAGTTTTTTTTTTTGGGATGGAGTCTTACTCTGCCGTCAGGTTGGAGTACAGTGGCGTGATCTTGGCTCACTGCCACCTCTGACTCCCAGGTTCAAGCAATTCTTCTGCCTCAGCCTCCTGAGTAGCTGGGACTACAGGTGTGTGGCACCACGCCCAGCTAATTTTGTATTTTTAGTAGAGATGGGGTTTCACCATGGTGGCCGGGATGGTCTGGATCTCCTAACCTCATGATCTGCCTGCCTTGGCCTCTCAAACTGCTGGAACTACGGGCATGAGCCACCATGCCCAGCCAAGCCTTTAGTATTATAGAAGAGCATGCATTACTGTTATTGATACAGTATTTCACAGATCTGATTTGGGATATTATCTTGTGTAAAGCTGTGGGGTTGTAATGTCTGCAAAGCTTACTTTCGGGAATTAAAAATTTTTGCATCAAGTGATAGAAACTTCCTTTAAGCTATTAAAAGTTATAGGAAAGGAAGTCATTTTCATATAATCTGGAATAGTGGCTATGCTATTTTATATGCATTACAAAAAATTTTAAAACACTGTTTGCTTTTAAACAAAGCAGACTTTAAAAAGTAACGTTACTGTTAATGATTTAATAGAGGGTACACAGGGTTAATCTGTATTTACAGTCTGATCTTTTTCTTTTTTTTTTTTAGTGACAGGGTCTCACTTTGTTGCTTAGGCTGGCATGATCTAGGCTCACTGCAACCTCCACCTCCTGGGCTCTAGTGATTCTTGTGCCTCAGCCTCCCGAGTAGCTGGAAGTACAGGCATGTGCCACCATGCCTGGCTGATTTCTGTATTTTAGTGGAGACGGAGTTTTGCCACGTTGGCCAGGCTGGTCTCAAATTCCTGACCTCAAGTGATCCTCCCACCTTGGCCTCCCAAGGTGCTGGGATTACAGGCATGAGCCGCTGCGCCCGGCCTGCTTTACTATTAATGCTGATCTGGGCCCTTGATTAAATTTGCTGCTTACCTCATGCCTGTATTGCCATCTTATTTTCTTCCCAAACAATAGCCATTCCTTTTCTTTTTAGATGTACTTTCATTCTCTTTGGTGATGGTATTCTCAATGTATTGAATCTGAAGCAAATTTTCTCCTAATTCACCTGTGAGGAGCCTGCTACCCAGAAGGTTAAGAATTTTGGCCAAAGTCATATGGCAAAGTAATAGTATTAATGAAGACACTGTAGTCAATTTTAAAACATTTCAGAGTTTAGCCAGTAAATACTGAATTTAGTAAACCTCAGTTTGCACATGGAAAGCTGGAAATAAAACTTGTCTCCTGACTGCTGTGTTGGAGCTGGAAGGAATGCCCAACTTACACTATAGATGAGGAAACATGAAACATGCCTGCAGCGGCCACTGAGATATCTGCTCTGTCCTGTCGGTTCACGAAGCTCTTTTCTAGTGTTGTTTACTCTGAACTCAATTTTCTCTTTTTCTCTTTTTTTTTTTGAGAGAGAGTCTCTGTTGTCCAGGTCGGAGTACAGTGATGCGATCTCAGCTCACTACAACCTCTGACTCCTGGGTTCAAGTGATTCTCCTGCCTCAGCCTCCTGAGTAGCTGGGACTACAGGTGTGTGCCACCATACCTGACTAATTTTTTGGTATTTTTTTTGGTGGAGATGGGGTTTCACCATGTTGGCCAGGCTGATCTTGAACTCCTGATGTCAGGTGATCTGCCCGCCTCAGCCTTCCAAAGTGCTGGAATTACAGGCGTGAGCCACTGCCCCTGGCCTAAAGTCAATTTTCTTATTTGTTTGTTTGCAGTGAACAAGTAGTTAAGGAAATGAACAAGTAAATGAGGAAAGAGAATGGGTTTTTTTTTCCCCTTTGGAAACTATTTTCATGATGCTCACGTATTCATGAATGTTGAAAATTTACATTGGAATGAGAATGAGAGAGTATTGAGGCTGCACCATTTAATAATTCCACATGTATGAGAGTCCTTCCTCTTGATGCTTAATTTGTGGTTAGAGAGATCGACAAATTGAGCAAAGACGAGGTGACATTATTTCATAGTTTGGGGCTTCCATTCATCTGCTACTACTGGTTCTAAGAAAGACCTAACATTCCTCAGAACTTTGATACCCCTCACCTTGCCTGTGTTCCAGGTTCCAGTAAACTCCTGGCTTACTGAGGGCAGCGTCTTGTCTTTCGTCCTCCGGCGATGTCTAGAACAGTGCCTTGCTCTTAGGCACCGAATCGGTACCCAACTGGCTCCTGGAATGTTTGAGTTGGAAGTCCCAGAAGTCTAGAATGTTTGGGTTCAGCAAAGAAGCAGATGCAAATTGAGGGAATCCAGGGCCTTTAATTCTTGTTCTGTTTCCAGGTGTCACTTATATAAGGCATACGATGCCTTTTGTAAGTAACTCCGTACCATTTGTTGCTACTGTAGCTCCTCTTGCAAATTCCTGCTGAGTACTTTGACGAAAATGATCAAAATCATAATGCACAAGAGGTGAAAGGGGCTAGAAAGTTGTTTTGGCCTTAGTTGAATTGATGAAGTTTCAGAACGTTAAGACAGGCTTAGAAGGAGTCAGTGTTCTGGGACACAGTTGGGGTAGTGTTCAAAACTACTCAGGGCCCCGAACTGTCTCCAGATGGAAAGAAAAGCTCAGTGGGGGTTGTCAGAAGTTTAGTTTCTTTGGATGAATTTCTTTTGTCATTCCTTGATAGTTTATATTCAGCATACTGAATGTAATTGTATACAATTTTTTTTTTGTCTTTTACCAGCTAGAGAATTTGGGTGAAATTTTACTGTTACACATGTGCATTAGCACTGAATTTGTTCAACGTGAAGAAAAATAACAGGAAAAAGACAAATATAAATGATTTTGCTACACAAGTTGTACGTTCTTCTGTTAGAATTATAATAAAGTCCCTGAAGAAGTATTAAAATCCGGCTAGGTGTGGTAGCTCATGTCTGTCATCCCAGAACTTTGGGAGGAGGGGGCGACTGGATCACCTGAGGAGCACGAGACCAGCCTGACCAACATGGTGAAACCCCGTCTCTACTAAAAATACAAAATTACTAAAAATACAAAAATTAGCGGACGCCTATAGTCCCAGCTACTTGGGAGGCTGAGGTAGGAGAATTGCTTGAACCCAGGAAATGGAGGTTGCAGTGAACCGAGACCGCACAGTTGCACTACAGTCTGGGCGACAAGAGTGAAACTCCGTCTCAGAAAAAAAAGAAAAATTCTTTCAAAATGACTGTTTTAAAAACATTCCAAACAATATAATAAAAGCAAACTTGTTATTTTAGTAAAACCAAAGATGTAACTTCAAGTTTTTATTTTAAGAACAAAAATATCATTTTGTTCTCATTAAAATTTTTACTTATTTATTTTTACTTGCTGAATTTTTTCTTACATAACCAGTTTTTGTGATCAACTAAGTCTGGGCGATCTGCGTTCATGGCATTTCTTCCCAGTTAATTTATTCTAGAAAACTGCAAGGTGTCTTGTTCCATTTGACTGTTTGTAAACAGGAAGGGACCCTAGCTGCTTGGGAGGCTGAGACAGGAGAATCGCTTGAACCTGGGAGGTGGAGGTTGCGGTGAGCAGAGATCACACCATTGTACTCCAGCTTGGGCAACAAGAGTGAAACTCTGTCTCAAAGAAAAAGGAAAAAAAAGTCAGTTCCATGTTATCAAGAAGAAAGAGAGGGCTGTTTTGGAAAACAGTAACATCATTGGCCTTTTCTTTGGCGAGCTGCTGAAATATTTTAGGAAGTAGCTGTACTTTTGCTCTTATAAACACAGTAAAATAGATACTGCCTCTTGTCCTTCTCTTGCCCTTATATAGTGTAGGCGATACTTTTCTATTGGGCTCTTTTAGAAGCTGGACTATCACGAAAGAAGGTGGGGTGTGGGTGTGTGTGAGTGGTTGTGGGTGTGTGTATGTAGTGCATTATGAGTCAGCCTCCGTGGTTGTTTGCTACGTATTTTGTCCTTGTTTTGTATTTATTTCACATGTGTGTTGAGGAGCAATGCATCAGTAATGAATGTAACAGAAGAGCTGCATGTAACAGAAGAGCCAGTTGATAGACCTTGACCCTGTTGGTCATTTTTTTTTTCTGTCACATAATAAGTCAATAGTAGGTGGTTGCTGGCTAATTGTCACCGATGAGGATTCTAAAAATTTCTTGCCTTTTTCCTCATGGTTGCAAGATGGCCTAGTCATTACACCCACCCACTTTCTAGGAGGCAAAAAAAAAAAGAGGAAAGGAAGGATCTGTATCCAAGGCTTTCCCAGGACTCTCCAATCGGCTTCTGCTAATATCTCATGGGCCACAGTTCTTAATTGCTCTCCCTAGCCTCAAGTAAGTCTGGGAAAAAGTTGTTTGTGGTCCAGCCCTTGTTGTTGAGGAAGGTGCGGGTGGTGGGGGAGTATTAAATATTGGAATGGCTGTTGAATAAACCAATTCTGGATCTTCTAAAAACATTTAAAAACTAGAGTGAGGATCTCAGGAGTGTTTCTCCATTAACTTCAGTTAATCAGCAGGTCTTCGATGAGCACTGTTAATATGAACTATACCATAGTCCCCCCTTGTCCGTGGTTTCAGTTACCCATGATATGAAAATATTACATGAAAAATTCCAGAGATAATTGATGAGTTTTAAATTGTGTGCTGTTCTGAGTACTGTGATGGAATCATGCTATTCTGAGTAGTGGGATGGAATCATGTGCCATCCTGCTGCATCCCACCTGGAATGTGAATCATCCCTTTGTCCAGGGTGTCCACATTGTATGGTTGTAGGTACAGGAAGAAATAGTGTATTTAAGATTTACAATACTATCCATGGTTTTAGGCATCCACTGGGGATCTTGGAATATATCCTCCCTGGATAAGGGGGTGCCACTATATTGTTGTTGGTCTTAGGGAGTTAGAGGGAGAGATGCAAATGTGTAATGTATTGTCTTATTAGAATTTATACTCTAGTTATGGGAATACAAAACACAAAAGGTTCTGTGTAATTGTTTTTTATTTCCATCAGATTAGAAGAAGAGGGCAGTGCATTCATGGATACCTGGTATAATGGAAAAGGCTCACCTTGAAGAGAGGGGCCTTGGTTGGTCTAGGCTGGTGGCAGTGCAGTTGCAGAGAGAGAGGGAGAGCGAAGGAGAGAGAGAGAGAGACAGAGAGAGAAATGAATGATTCCAGAGGGAAAGTGGGCTATAGTGGCTTCTTTAAATTTGCTGAAAAATATAAATCAAAGATAATTTTTTCAGCTTCAGAGATGAGGCAAACATTGGATATCAGAACCTGAAAGTCAATGGAAACACAGGACAGTTTAGCCACTGTTTTTGTTTTTGAATACGGAGTCTTGCTTTGTGGTCCAGGCTGGAGTGCAGTGGCACGATCTGGGCTCACTGCAACCTCCGCCTCCCGTGTTCAAGCAATTCTCTGGCCTCAGCCTCCCGAGTAGCTGGGACTAAGGTGTGTGCCGCCACACCCAACTAATTTCTTTTGTATTTTAGTAGAGATGGGGTTTCGCTGTTGCCCAGGCTGGTCTTGAACTCTTGAGTTCAGGCAATCCACCTGCCTCGGCCTTCCAAAGTGCTAGGATTACAGGCGTGAGCCACCATGCCTGGCCAGGGCAATCTAGCTTTGAGAGAAGACTTTGTGACCCAGCTGGTCCTCCCTGTTTTGCTGCCATGTCCATCATCTAGATTTCCCTTTACCAGCTTTCCATCTGCTGTAGCATTGACCATTTCCGTCTGTTTGTAGCTTCTGCTTCTTCCGAACTTTGGCTTACTCATGGGCCTCTACGGTGAGTGTCCTCAGCCTCACCTTTCACGACTGCACACCTGGGTACTTACCTGTTCTTCAGTCACCTTCTTAAGAGAATCTGGTTGGCCCAGCTAATTACTGTTGTCCTTGTTTCGGAAGAGGCTGTCAGGCCTGGCTCATGCTGGTCATTGGCCAACCTGTCTGTTGGCTTCCCTGGGATCTGGTGCCCATCCCTGTCCAGTCACCTGTGATATAGAACAGGTGTGTCCGAGACTGCTACCTCACCAGGGTCGGGGAAAAGAGGGGCAGGTACCATACAAATATAAGCCTGGTACGTGTGCCATAGCTTGCTTTGTGTACCCCTGTTGGTTTTATAAACGTTACATTAGAGAAAGGAACTGTTTTCCACCTCCATAAAGAATTTGGTGACACCAGCCTGACCAGCATGGAGAAACCCCATCTCTACTAAAAATACAAAAATTAGCTGGATGTGGTGGCACATGCCTGTAATCCTAGCTACTCAGGAGGCTGAGGCAGGAGAATTGCTTGAACCCAGGATACAGAGGTTGCGGTGAGCCGAGATTGCGCCATTGCACCCCAGCCTGGGCAACAAGTGCGAAAATTCATCTAAAAAAAAAAATCTGGTGCAGTTATGTATGAATAAACCTAAACCTTTGGCTAATTTTTTTGATATTTTAATTTTTTTGGCAGCTTATTGAAATATAATTCATACACCACATAGTTCACCCATTTAAAATGTATAATCAGTGGCTTTTAGTATAGTCACAGATTAGTGCAGCCATCACCACACTCAATTTTAGAACATATTCAGTACCCCAAAAAGAAACCCTGTCCCCCTTTGGCTAATACTTTTTGATGATGATGATAACAGGTCCATGCCTCAGTGTGTTGCTCAGGGAGACCTTTGTGACCATGCTGTTTAAATGTGCGTTCCTTCTCCATTCTTTGTCCCCTTTGCCTGCCTATTTTTCAGGCGGGTTGTTAGAATACAGATGGTGTATTTTTAAATTATTTTATTTTATTTTATTTTATTTTTTTTAGGCCAGGTGCAGTGGCTTATGCCTGTAATCCCAGCACTTTGGGAGACTGAGGCAGGAGGATCACTTGAAGTCAGGGGTTCAAGACCAGCCTGGCCAACATGGTGAAACCTAGTCTCTACTAAAAATACAAAAATTAGTTGGTCATGGTGGTGCGTGCCTGTAGTCCCAGCTACTTAGGAGGCTGGGATGTGAGAATCCCTTTTTCCTGGGAGGAGGAGGTTGTAGTGAGTGGAGATCATGCCACTGCACTCCAGTCTGGATAACAGAGTGAGACTCTCAAAAAAAACAAAACAAAACAACAAAACAAAACCACAACCAAAAAACCCCCAAAAACAGGTGGTGTATTTTTTATGTATCTACTTTAATTATTGTCTGTTTTCCTCGATGCAAGGTTCATGGAGGCAGAGGTTTTTGTCTTAGAATACGTAACACATGGTAGATACAAAGATAATTTGCTGAATAAATGGTTTATTACCTTGCTAATAGTAATAAACTACTGTAATAAAATAGTGATAACATTGTTATCACTATTTTAAACTCCCACTTGCCAGTTTTGTCTGAGAACTCTGAATGTTGTCTCATTGAAGAACTGTTATCTCCATTTTAGTCTTAGAGGAACAGAAGCTCAGAGGTGAAGTAACTTGTCCAAACCAGGAAACTGCCAAAATGAATTCATGAGTCAAAGTGTAGCTCATTGCTGTCTTTGAATACAAATATAATGCAAGGCACATATATAATTTAAAATTTTCTAGTAACCCCATTAAAAAATTAAAAAACAGATGAAGGTGCAATGGCATGTGCCTGTAGTCCCAGTTACTTGGGAGGCTGAGGTGGGAGGATCCCTTTAGGGCAGGAGTTCGAGGCCGTAGTGTGCTATGTTTGTGCCTGTGAGTAGCCACTGCACTCCTGCCTGGGCAGCATAGTGATACACCCCGCTCCGTTTAAAAAGGAAACAAGTAACATAAATTTTAATATTTTCCTTGGCATATCCAAAATATTTCAATGTGTAATCAGCATAAAAATGATTGAGATATTTTGCATGCTTTTTTTTTCAGATGGAGTCTTTGGACTTCACTATGTATTTAATTTGATCTGATTAATTAAATTAATTTATTTTGAGACAGGATCTTACTCTGTCGCCTAGGCTAGAATGCAGTGGTGGGATCTCGGCTCACTGCAACCTTTGCCTTCCGGGCTCAAGTGATTCTCCTGCCTCAACCTCCAGAGTAGTTGGGATTACAGGCGCCTGCCACCATGCCTGGCTAATTTTTGTATTTTTTAGTAGAGACGGCATTTCACCATGTTGGCCAGGCTGATCTCGAACTCCTGACCGCAGCTGATCCACCTGCCTCAGCCTCCCGACGTGCTGGAATTATAGGCATGAGACACTGGGCCTGACCTTTCACTGTGTATTTTATACATGTAGTACGAATCCATTCAGTCCAGGTACATTTCAGTGCCCACTAGCCCCATAGTCTTGCATCTGTAACCTTGCTGCTTCCCTGTATTCAGGCTGCCACTCTTCCAGTTTGGGAGGATAATACACAGTATCTACACCTGGCATTTGTAGAGGCTGACCATTTACAGAAAGCTTAGGTTTACGTGCTCAGCTCATCAGATTTTCACAGTAACTGAAGGAGTTAAGTGTGTCAGGTTACAATATCTAGTTAGCATAGAAATGTTTACAGATGACTATATCAATGTCTAGAGAGCTTAACTAGCTTGTCCAGATTTACCAGGTTTCTACTTGGCAAGGCCAGGGGTTCAGTCCAGCTCCCGTGAGTCCACATCACTGTGTGCCGCTTCTGGACAGAGCGACAGATGGGGGAGAGGCAGAGAGAGGCTGGGTGGGAAGGTAGATGGGGAGGGGCTATACTTTTCCAAGGCTTGGGGTAGTCCTTCGACATAAAGGGTTTGTCTGTCTCCCAAGTCCATACCTGGCCTTCTGGTGGACTTACTTTGTTGGACATACACAGAGATTCCTTGTGCATGATTTTAGCCTTGGCTCATTTTGACCTCTCCCATTTTTCCCTCTTGTTTTGAACATTGCCCTTTATTCCCTACCCTCATTCATGTCTTGTTTCTTCTTTCAGGCTCATTCAGGCTGGTTTCTCTAAGTCCTAGTTGAAGAGGGGCTATGTTAGTCTCTTCTGGGAGGGATAGGAAAACTGCTGTGCTGTGAATGGCGGGTGGCGCTTTCAGTGACTGAGAGATGGTAGTTCCTGGGTGGCTGCCAGCCTGCCAGACTTGGGCAAACTATGTGTATTGGAACAAAAGGCTGAGTGTGAAATTAATAGCTCTGAGAACTGTAAGTAGGTTGTAGGTAAAAAGAGGCAGTTTATTTTATAAGTTACAGTTAACCTTTGTTTTTTTTTGGGACACAGGGTCTTGCTCTGTTGCCCAGGCTGGAGTGCAGTGGTGTGATCATAACCCACTGCTGCCTCCATCTTCCAGGCTCAAGCAGTCCTCCTGCCTCAGCCTCCCGAGTAGCTGGGATTACAGGCATGCACCACCATGCCCAGCTAATTTTTAAATTTTTTGTAGAGACAGGGCCTTGCTATGTTACCCGTTCTGGTCTTGAACTCCTGACCCCAAGCAATCCTCCCTCCTTGACTTCTGAACACTTTAGGATTACAGGTGTGAGCCACTGCACCTGGTATAATCTCTTTATAGAGTTAAATTTGTTTAAAAATTTAAAAATCTTTTCTAGGATTTTCTCCTTTTAATAGTAAATGTTTTACTGACCACAAGTGGGTTCTGTGTATGTTTTACATTTGTATGTGGCTTCTTTGGTACTTTTGGGTGGTGGCAACAGCATTCAGTTTCAACCTTGTGGGTCTGAAGCATTATTTTAGTGGTTCCTCTCTGATTCTCAAAACTCGATATTTGGATTTATCTCTTTTTCTTTTCCACAGGAGAAGGAGCAGTCTTTCATGAAAGGAAGGACTGTTTTTGTTGAGTTAGTGATTATAACAGGTATTTAAATTTATTCTCCATAAAATATAATTGCCTAGAATTCTTTAACCAAATCACAGCAAACAGAATGAATTGGGAAATCTGCCCATTTGGAATAAATGGGCTAGTTTACCTTTTGTAGTACTAGAGTCTTAAGATTTTGTGCTGATTGGTGCTAAGTGACTTTGAAGGTGATTTTAAAGAAGGCATTACCAGGAAAAAAGGAGAAAAAGTTAAGTGAGTTAAATGAGTAACCATTTGCTTTGGACTTTATGTAGCAGTAACAGCAGCAATAGCATCTTTTCTTATTCATTCTCTTGACTCTGCTTTTCATTCTTATACCCGGATCAGAAACTGCCAGATTCTCCATTAGAAATTCGTTCCCTCTTTTTTTTAATTTTTATATTTTGAGACAGAGTCTTGCCCTGTTACCCAGGCTGGAGTGCAGTGGCACAATCTCAGCTCACTTGCAACCTCTGCCTCCTAAGTTCAAGCTCTTCTTCTGCCTCAGCCTCCCAAGTAGCTGGGACTACAAGCACGCGCCACCATGCCCAGCTAACTTTTGTATTTTTAGTAGAGATCTGGTTTCACCATGTTGGCCAGGCTTGTCTTGAACTCCTGGCCTCAAGCAGTCTGCCTTCCTCAGCCTCCCAAAGTGCTGGGATTACAGGTGGGAGCCACTGCGTCCCTCCCAGAAATTCATTCCTTTTGAAACCTAGGTATGCCACAAATTAATGTTATTTCTAACTGGTTATACTCTTTAGCATTGGTAGATCTAAAGAGAATTAGTTTTGGAAGATACAGAATGATAGCCTAGTGGAGGTTTAACAAAAGGAAAACAAGAGTTGATTGGGTAGATGAACTGGGGTTGGTGGTTGGGGAGAAGATAATTGCTTTTTTATTTTTTAACTTGACTAAGTGGATTGGGATGGGGAATGGGGTAGATGGTTGCTAATCAGAACATCTGTCTGCCCTTATCTACTCTGTATCCCATTTGCTAGGGGTAATGAAGGATAACAAAAGACTTTTATGGTTAAGGAGATAGGACATAAACTTTGACAGGACATAAACACAAGGAAAGTAAAAGCAGAATGAGCTAATTGTGTAATATGAAAACAGAAAACCCGTAATAAAGGTGTATAAGATTTATTGCAAGATGGCTACTAAAGAACAGTGGTTCTCAACTTTCATTATGTATTCCAATCACTTGGGAAACTTTGAAATACTAATGCCTTTAAGAAAATGGCAGAGTGATTTTTTTTTTTATTCGATTTTAATTGATCTGATAATCTGTAAGTTTAGCTGTTGTTAAACATCTGAGATATACTAAAACAAGTTTACTGGAATTAATGATAATGGTGGTGGTTGTAGTAGGAGTAGATAATAGTTTTTTTCCTCCTTCTCTTTTTTTTGAGACAGAGTCTTGCTCTGTCGCCAGGCTGGAGTGCAGTGGCACGATCTCCGCTCACTGCAACTTCTGCCTCCTGGCTTCAAGCGATTCTCCTGCCTCAGCCTCTGGAGTAGCTGGGACTGTAGGTATGTGCCACCAAACCCAGCTAATTTTTGTGTTTTTAGTAGAGATGGGGTTTCACTATGTGGGACAGGATGATCTTGATCTCCTGACATCGTGATCTGCCTGCCCCGACCTACCAAAGTGCTGGGATTACAGGCGTGAGCCACCGTGCCTGGCCTGGCTGAGTGATTTTATTCTGCTTGCCTTGGGATGAAGCCCGGTCATTGGTATGTTTGAGAAGCCTGCAGGTGATTCTAATACGTAGTCAGGATTGAGAATAATTTTTATAGACAGACAGTGATTCTTTTTTTTTTTTTTTTTTTTTTTTT
>NW_012101321.1:5440827-5549819 GCF_000951045.1 Mandrillus leucophaeus | reverse complement strand
CGCCATGCCTGGCAAATTTCTGTGTTTTTAGTAGAGACAGGGTTTCACCATGTTGGCCAGGCTGGTCTCAAACTCCTGACCTCAGGTGATCTGCCTGCCTCAGCCTCCCAAAGTGCTGGGATTACAGGCGTGAGCCACCATGCCTGACCCAGACAGTGATTCTTGATCTTTAGTGGGAATTAAAATCAGATAGGGCATTCATTAAAAATGTGGTTTTCTGGTCTCCCCTCACATTCTGTCAGAGGTCTGTGCCAGGATCTTGGACCACTCTTTGAGAAACACTACTGTAAGTCTGGAGTATTGACTAATAAAATCACTGGGAACTGAATAGAGTTGGATAGGTTTCCTGGAAGGTAGGACGTGAGCAAGTTTCTGAGTAATGTATAAAACTTGTGAGAAAACTGGGTGGGAAAGTTCAAGGTCCATTTGGGGCATTGATCAAGTTAATTTTGGTAGGGGAGTAATGTCAGATGAGGGTGGGAAAGTAACTTTCAATGCCACTTTGAGTTTAGATTTCATATTTTTAGACTTGGAGAGAGGTGAGGCTGGAGACCCTAGTCTTAGCTTGCCCTGAGAGAGCTGCATCAGTAAACAGCACCTGAAGGCCAGGCGGCACACCTAACACTGTAGGAAGTGCCTGTTCTGTGGGAGGTGACTTTTGAAGTGTGACTGATCTTCCATCACCTCCCATGCAGTAATAGTGACTTTGAGGTAAAAAACCTCAAAATCTGGAATCAGTTAAAATTCAGCAAACATTTGTTTTATTTTTTGAGATAGAGTCTTACTCTGTTGCCCAGGGTGGAGTGCAGTGGCATGATCTCAACTCTCTGCAATCTCCGCCTCTTGGGTTAAGGGATTCTCGTGCCTCAGCCTCCCAAGTAGCTGGGGTTTATAGGCGTGCACCACCATGCCCAGCTAATTTTTGTATTTTTAGTAGAGATGGAGTTTCGCTGTGTTACCCAGACTGGTCTTGAACTCCTGGCCTCAAGTGGTCCGCGTGCCTCGGCCTCCCAAAATGCTGGGATTATAGGCATGAGCCAGTGTACCCAGCCCAGTAAACATTTATTGTGTTTTATATGACAGATGTGCCGAGGAGCTGTAAAGTTATTTTTCAGTAACATGCTGAGAGTGTTTTTAAAAGTAGTATTTTGGGCCATGGAACCCTTTGGGAAATAAAAGTAGGAACTGCTTTTCCACAAAAATGCCCAAATACAGGTAATCTTGCATAAATTTTGGACTTTTGGATACTCTGAAGTCAACTCATAACCTCTGTAGGTGTTGTTCATAGACTCCAAGTTAATTTTTAGAATAGACTGTGGACTAACGATGATGTTGTGTCATTTTATTTTAGGGGAGTGGGGAAATCCAGGAGTCCTTGCTATTTTCAGTTTTTCTTATTAGCCATAATTCATCATGACTTGTGAGTCATTTAAGATCTACTTAGCAAATATTTTTGAAGAAAGTTTACATAATTCACAGCCAGGTGTTTCCATATCATACCTGGAAATATAAAGTACACATTAGAACAGGGATGGGTGTGTGTGCTGTGGTGTGAGTGTGTGTGAGTGTATTTCAGTGTGCCATGCCCATTTTCATTCCTGACAGACTGCAAAGTAATGGATGTGTCTATTGTGTTACGTCTTCTGAGTAAAACACAAGGTGGGATATAACTCAGCAATTCTGAGCATTTGCTGAAGAATGGTAGTGCTGATAGAAGTTTCATGAGATTGGGTGAGGTTGGGTGTGGTGGCTCATGCCTGTAATCACAGCACTGTGGGAGGCCAAGGTGGGCAGATCACTTGAGGCCAGGAGGAGTCTTTGTAAAGACATGGTCAAAGACTGTCTTTACAAAAAATACAAAAATTAGTTGGGTGTGGGGGTGCATGCCTGTTGTCTGAGCTACTCAGGAGGCTGAGGTGGGAGGATTGCTTGAGTCCAGGAATTCGAGGCTGCTGCAGTGAGCCGTGACCGCACCAGTGCACTCCAGACTGGGCAACACGATGAGACCCTGTCTCAATAAAAACAAAAGTTGCATGCAAACAGTATCTGAAGTCAGAATTCTTCTATAGCTCATGACATGTTCTATCCCATTTTGGAGATGCACGATGCTGTGATTGCAGTTATTCCTCCATATCCTCGGGGAATTGGTCCCAGGAACCCCTTGAATACCCAAATCTGCAGATGCTCTGAAGTCCCTTATAAAATGATAGTATTTGGCCGGGTGCGGTACCTGTAATCCCAGCACTTTGGTAGTCTTCAGGCTGGTGGATCACTTGAGGTCAGGAGTTTGAGACCAGCCTGGCCAACATGGTGAAACCCCATCTTTTCTTTAAAAAAAAAAAAAAAAAAAAAAGCCAGGCGTGGTGGTGGGTGCCTGTAGTCCCAGCTATTCAGGAGGCTGAGGCAGGAGAATCACTTGACCCTGGGAGGCAGAGGTTGCAGTGAGCTGAGATCATGCCACTGCCCTCAAGCCTGGGCGACAGAGCAAGACTCCGTCTGAGGGTGGGTGGAGGGGAAAAGGTTGTATTTGCATATAACCTACACACATCCTCCCATATGGTTTAAGTGATCTCTAGATTACTTATGATACTTAATACAATGTAAATGCTGTGTAAATAGTTATACTGTGTTGTTCAGGGACTATAAGAAGAAAAAAGTCAGTACGTAAGCAACCATCAGTTTTTTCCCCCAAATATTTTTGATCGCAGTCAGTTGAATCCATGGATGCAGAACTCATGGTTATGGAGGGCTGACTATATAACTGTGTATGTGTATGTGTGTGTGTATATATATGTATATACCTATATGTGTATATATACACGTATATACCTATATACGTATATATACGTATATACCTATATGTGTATATATATGTATATACCTATACACGTGTGCATATACGTATATACCTATACGTGTATATACCTATATATACGTGTATATACCTATATACGTATACACACACACGCTCACACTGCACTCCAGCCTGGGCGATAGAGCAAGACTCCATCACAAAAAATATATATAATATAAATATATATGTAACTATTTTCGTATATGTATTTTGAGTTCATATATATATTCATATATATATATATATATTTTGTGAGAGAGTGTGTGTGTGTGTGTGTGTGTGTGTGAGTGATGTCTTGTTCTTTCACCCAGGCTGGAGTGAGTGCAGTAGTGCAATCTTGGCTCACTGCATCCTCCGCCTCCCAGGTTCAAGTGATTCTCCTGCGTCAGCCTCCCAAGCAGCTGGGGTTACAGGTGCCTGCCACCACACCCAGATAAGTTTTTTGTATTTCTAGTAGAGACAGGGTTTCTCCATGTCAGCCAGGCTGATCTCAAACTCTTCACCTCAAGCAGTCCACCCACTTCGGCCTCCCAAAGTGCTGGGATTACAGGTGTGAACCACTGTGCCCAGCCTGCCTGTATGTTAAAGCGAATCTAGCAGCAAAGAAATCTGTTGAGCTTTGTTTAAACCCATCAGTTCCTAAGTTTATTTAACCAGGGCCTCTCTTCTCAAAACATTCTTTTCTCAAAGAACAGAGATTGGTAAATACTAGTTTAACTTCTAATTAAAGTTGGTTGGGTGAAATATAAGTGAAGCCTTAATATGTGTGGGCTGCAGAATTTATCTCTCTCTCTCTCTTTTTTTTTTTTTTTTTTTTTTACCCACATGGCAAAAATCATATAGGGGGTCTGAGTGGTAACTTAGTTCCCTTGCATGTCTTAATATCAGAATTTTGAAAAACATTGTGAGGACTGATATGTACCTAAGCAGTAACTTTTAAAAACAGCTGTTTTTGCTCCTATAAAGAAGACTGAGACTATATTAAAAGATTGTCAAGAATCATGTTGAAAATCTAGGCATAAGCATGCACCTGTAGTCCTGGTTACTTTGGGAGACTGAGGCAGAAGGATCGCTTGAGCCCAGGAGTTCGAGGCTGTAGGATGCCATGGTCATACCTGTGCGTAACCACTGCACTCCACTCTGGGCAACATAGTGAGATTACAGATCTGAAAAAATAAAACATGTTATAGTTTTCTTCTAACCGGGGGCTTTTGTCCAACTGGCATCCTTTCCCTAGCAAAAGGGCAAAATTGAAAATAATTGTGATGGCAGTGGAGAACCAGTGAATAATGTATTGGTATGATCAAGGGAATAGCTCTTAAATAACAGGACAGACACATTAGAGCCCTTTAAAAAGGGAGCAAAGACACGAGATTATCAAATTATGAAATGTGTTATACATGAGTATACTAGGGAGTACCTTTCCCTGCCCCCGTGGTGCAGTATAAGTCTTCAGGCATGAAACATATATTTATTAATGGACTATTTCAGGATGACTTCTAAATATTTACACTGAATAAATACCTGTATCTGGCTGGCCCTTGTCCTAGCTGCTGAATATTCAGGAAAGAATAAGGGATGGCTCCTGACCTTGACAGACTTAGATTTCTGGTAAAAATAACTTTCTCAGTGCAATTACACTGTGAGTGGCAGCTGCTTCCTCTCTGGGCCCTACTCCCCACTACTATTGCCACAGCTGAGTGTCAGGCTGAATGAATCATGGAGCTATCTGAGCATGGCAGTACTTACATTACTTTATTATGTTGTAAAATACTTCCTGATAAGAACGTACTAGTGGTTTTCTGAGTGTCTGGGAACATTGTAAACCTGTCAAATAATTCTAAAGATTCCACTTACTAACATCAGCTTAAAGATTTGTTAGTAACTTAACTTGCCAAATTCCTTGCCCCATCACCGTGGTCTCCCTAATTAAAAAAAAAAGTGATTAAAGGTTGAGATTTAATGAATTTTACTTCCTAAATTTTCTCTGAAGCCAGAGACTTGAATATAATGAAATAATTGTTCATTCTAGGTATCTCTTCTGCTAAGTTTACTTTTTTCAAAACCATAATATTTTTGTCCTTTTAAAGTATAAATAGATGGTAGAAATTATAGAAGCTGAACAAATTTGGTGACAAATTTTATGTTTCTGAGTTTGTTTAAACATTTAAGTGCTTAAAAATGGGGGAAAATTTTCTTTTCTTTGTTTTTTTTTTTTGACAGGGAATCTCACTCTGTCACCCACGCTGGAGTGCAGTGGTGCGATCTCCGCTCACTGCAGCCTCTGCCTTCCGGGTTCAAGCGATTCCTCTGCTTCATACTCCCAAGTAGCTGGGATTACAGGCTCATACCACTATGCCTGGCTGATTTTGTATTTTTAATAGAGACAGGGTTTCACCATGTTGACCAGGCTGATTTTGAACTCCTGACCTCAAGTGATCTGCCTGCCTTGGCCTCCCAAAGTGCTGGGATTACAGGTGTGAGCCACTGCGCCCAGCTTAGGGGAAAAATTTTCTAGCCTTCATTCAGCATATGAAAGTTAAAAAAAAACATAGAAAAGGGTGGAAATTATGCAGTGTGATTTCATTATTGCTCTCAGAAACTGGATAATGCTTTAAGGTAGGACTAATCTGTTTCAGTGATGAGACATTTTCTCACCATACATAGCAGTTCTGGTCATTAGGGAAATTACTCAGTAAATGTTGAAGAAGGAAAAATGAAGGTATCCATCATTATCCTAATTACCACCAATGAAGGTAATTAGAGAAATTACTCAGTAAATGTTGTTGAGGAAGAAAGAAAAATGAAGGTATCCATCCATAACTCAAGATGATCTACTATTTAGAGAATAAGTGTACGTTCTGTAAGCATCTAAGGTTTTAATGTTTCTCTTCTGTTTGGTTTTAATCGTATTACATACATTAAAAATTGTGCATCAAGGGTTTTATTTCAGGTATGTGCTGCATTGCTTCTTTTTACATAATAAATTCCCTGTTAGCTGACACTGTTCCCCTGGGATTTCCATATGTTAACAGGTTCTTTCTACAGAGATGATTAATACTTACAGTGATCACCCTGAGGTTCCACAAAACGCTCTTGAATCATCAGAGATGAAATTCTGTTCATTGTAACTTTAATGCCATGTATTTATTGTCTTTTAATTGCTTTGAAAATTGGACATCTGAGATATTTTTTTTCTTTTGGTTATAGTGACCCGTTTACTGATCATTTCAGGTAAGAAACTATAGGATACTATCATGGAACCTGTTTTCTCTTATACCTTGGTTTTAAAACCCGTGGCTGGAATTAAGACATGTGTTGAGGGAGGAAAAGGGAAAAGAGAGGAGCCTGAAAGAACTGCTGCTTTTCTCTAACAGTGGAATAAGGAGTACTTCATTGAGCTACGAATAATTAATGTGGAGTGTTGAAAGATCATTCTGTCTTTTATGCACATGTTCCAGATAACAACATAAGGGCCTGTGAAAAGCAAGAGAAAAGTTTTCTGGGGCTGTCGTCTTTGATCACATAGAGATGGAGTGTGTGTTCATACCAGCCATTCCTGTCCATCCTTGCCACCAGTGACTTAGACCAGGTGACACCTGGGCCTTAGTATGAATGTTGTAATTGGGGAATCTACCTCAATTTTGAGCTCAACTCCAGTCTGTAGACTTGCTGATACAGTAGTATTTGCCTATCACAGCACTTAGAAATGATAGCCTGTGGCCGTGTGCCGGTGGCTCACACCTGCCTGTAATCCCAGCACTTTGGGAGGATCATTGGAGGTCAGGAGTTCGAGACCAGCCTGGCCAACATGGTGAAACCCCGTCTCTACTAAAAATACAAAAATTAGCTGAGCATGGTGGTGTGGGCGCCTGTAATCCCAGCTACTTGGGAGGCTGAGGCATGAGAATTGCTTGAACCCGGGAGGCAGAGATTGCAGTGAGCTGAGATTGTGCTACTGCACTCCAGCCTGGGCAACAGAGCGAGATTCAATCTCAAAGAAATGATAGCCCATATCACATTATTTTATGGTTATATCTCTGTATCCTATATTTAACTTATAGTCATGTGGTGTTATGGAAAAAAAAGTAATCAGTATGTATTGAGCACTTTGTACCAAGCTAAGTAACTTGGAAAGACGAGTTTGTATTTTGTCCTGGATTCAAATTCCACCTCTGCTACATACTGGCTTCATGACCTCAGTCAAGTTACTAAGCCCCTCTGAGCTTCAGTGTTATTTTCTGTATGACAGTTGTATGAGTCTGCTTGGACAGCCATAGCCGAGTACCACAGACTGTGCAGCTTAAACAACAGTCTTATTTTCTAGTGATTTTGGAGGCTAGAAGTCTGAGATCAAGGTGTTGACAGGATTGGTTTCCTCTGAGGCCTCTCTCCTTGGCTTGTAGGTGGCTCTTGTCACATGGTCTTACCTCTGTGCCTGTATCTTTGTCCTAATCTTCTTTTCTTTTAAGGAGACCAGTAATATTGGATTAGGGCCCACCCTAATGACCTCATTTTACCTTAATTACCTCTTTAAAGACCCTATGTTCCCTGTAATCCCAGCACTTTGGGAGGCCCAGGCTGGAAGATCACTTAAGCCCAGGAGTTTGAGACCAGCCTGGGCAACATGGCGAGATCCCTGTCTCTATTTAAAAAGAAAAAAAGGATCCCGTGTCTGAATATAATCACATTCTGGGGGTCAGGAATTCAACATGAGTACTTGAGGGACATGTCCAGCAGCCTGTAACAACAGTGAAAATGACATGTGCTTGAGTGGGTTTATTTTACTTTTTAATTTTTGTGGGTACACAGTAGGTATGTTATTTATGGGTTACATGTTGATATTTTGGTACAGGCATGCAATGTGTAATAATTACATCAGGGTAAATAGGGTATCTATCACCTGAGGCCTTTTTGGTGTTGTTGCAAACAACTATACTCTTATTTTAAAATATATGATTAAATTAATTTTGACTATAGTCACCCTGTTGTGCTAGCAAATACTAGGTCTCATGATTTTCTTGTACCCATTCAAGTGTTGTGTTGTTAGGATTAAATGAAATAATATACGCATGTGAGCTTAGTGCATGCTTAATGTTAGCTTTCTCCTTGCTAGAGTGGGGTAGAATCTTGTTTTCTTTATATTCTATCCAAGTATAAACAGTAAATAAATGTTGGTGAAATTGTGTTTTAATTATGTAGGTGCATCTTTTCATAATTCTCATCTTCTTCACCTCCACTCTCGCAACTAAATGAGTAATTTTTTTTTTTTTTCTTGAGACGGAGTCTTGCCCTGTCGCCAGACTGGAGTGCAGTGGTGCTATCTTGGCTCGCTGCAACCTCTGCCTCCTGGGTTCTAGTGATTTTCCTGCCTCAGCCTCCTGAATAGCTGGGACTACAGGCGTGTGCCACCACACCCAGCTAATTTTTGTATTTTTAGTAGAGATGGAACTTCACCATGTTGGCCAGGATGGTCTTGATCTCTTGACTTCGTGAGCTGCCCTCCTTGGCCTCCCAAAGTGCTGGGATTACAGGCGTGAGCCACCGCGCCTGGCCCTAAATGAGTAATTTAATGCTAATTTCAAGGGATCTCTCCTGAGAAGTTCTCTCTGCTTCTGCTTTCTGCCCACTGGGACATGCCATCTCCACCTTTAAACTGTTCTGGGCTCTTGTTCCCTTGCCAGTTGGCAGGAGTGTCTGAGACTTCTCTGGATCATGGCAGTGGACTTTAGCTCCCTCTCCCTAGGTTCATGATTCCACCTGGCGGTAGTGTGTATCTGCCAATTGACACTTTCCATCACACAGTTTGTGATTCTTAGGTCTTCTCTGCTTTTCTCTTAGCAGTTTTTTTTTTTTTTTTTTAAGCCACAGTTCTACAGACACATGGGAAGTTTAGAGTAAGGTGGGATAGGCGAGTGAGAAAGCAACGTGAGAGAAAAATGAGCACAGGGTTATTGATTTAATGTTCTAGCTCAGACTTGTACCACAGGCCTGTGCCTTGTGGCGAGTGAGCTGTAATTCCTCTGAGAATGTCTCTCTTGAATGTTTGACAAGGCATTAGCAATCGTTTATCGCCCAGGGAGTTCCAAACAAAAACACATGAGTTTAAAATCCTAGGGTGTAAACGGCCATAGAATCATTTAACTTGTTGACTTTTAGGGGAAAATATGTATTCTACAAATGTTATTACAGAGTTTTTACAGGCATTTTTGTTGTTAATGATGGGAAGCTTCCTGGAGCATTCTCTTAAGTCTAGTGGGGTTACTAAATGTAGTTTTCCAACTGGAGCTTGGTTTCCTGAAAGCTATTCTTGGTGGGGTGGATGAGTGCAGCTGTCGTATCTCTTAGTATTTCAGTTTGAGTCATTGGGTGGGCGGAACTGATTAGAATTCCAAAAGCAATACATATAGGCATTTAGGTGGAACTCTTTTGGAATTAGTTAGGAAAGATTTTGACGGAACTCCTGCATTCCAGAGTTAAGTGGTAAAAAGAACACTTTATGTACAAAGTATTTGGGTAAATGTCTTCTGCATTTTGCTTTAGTTTTTTTTTTTTTTTTTTTTTTCCTTTGTTGGTGGAAGGGACACTTTATATTAAGCTGTTAAAATGTATTGTCAAGATGGTTATTTGAAAATATTTAAAAATAACAGGTTTCCCTTCTAAACATGCTGACTTCTTGTAGGTTAATGTGACCTTACTTTCAGTAATGTATATGTGTGTGTATATGTTATCATGTTTTCTTTTAAGCACTTTACAGAGCTTTATAGTAAGTTCACCCAGTTCATCACAAGTTAGGATTTTGCTGCATCCTATATGCCACTTGGGAAGAGACATTATATTGTGGAAAGTGGCTTTTGTGCTAATATAAACATCCCTTGGAATGTTACCCTCCATAGCAGAGGGGCCGTGGAATGCTCTGTGTTTTAGGATTACAGCTGCCCAGAGACAGCTTGGGAAGCAGTGTTATGTTTTACAGTGTGTATTACAAATCAACTCAGATGTACACTTAAATATTGTATTCTGAGTTATGACACAGCAAACTGACATTGTAATATTTTCCAGTATGTGGTTTTCATGGTTGCCATGATGTCATAAGTAAGGATTTAAAAACAGTTATCTGTTTTTCGTGGACAGGACTTAAAACAGTGTTAAAAAGCATGCACTCTGTGTACCAAAAAGCCTTGAAGTGGAATGCTAGGGAATCCCTATGGGGTAAAGAGAAGATTTTTGGTTCTCTCCCTTGGTTCTTTAGAATGAGAGTCAACACATTAAGAACCTGGACTGCCCTGAAACAGAGGCACATTTGAGAGCTCCTGGAAACCCCTTTATAGGATTATTTCCTTGTCTTTGTTCTTTAGTCCTTGATTAGTTGTCAAGTGTAGCTGGAGATATGTTTTGCAGCCATTTGAGAAGCAGCACATCTGGTTAGAAGCAGAGACTGGGGAACCTGATTGCCTGGGTGAGTCATTCCTGGCTCTGCCACTCCAGCTTTGTGATCTTGGGCAAGTTACCTGTCTCTCTCTGACCCAGTTTCCTCAGCTGTAAAATGGGATTATAATAATATTCATAAGATTGTTGTGAGAATGAAATGAGTTAATAAATGTAAGGCAGTTTAGGATAGTGCCTGGCATAGTTAGCCCTGTATGAAAATGTTGACTCTTAGTACATGTTAAATTCCTATATTTCACCACGTTCAGACCAAGTTGATAACCACTTCCATTTGTTCCACATTCCTGACCTAATTTATCTTGGGTTCTCCAGCCGAAATCTCAGATTCCCCAGGCTAGGTAGGTATGAACTCTTGTTCTTAGTGGAATCTGCACGGCAGACCTGAGTACTAGTGTGTGTTTTGTTTTTTCCTTGAACGAGCTTAAAGAGGTAAGCAAGATTACCTCTTGGGGCAAAGAGAAGATTCTTGGCAGAGATAAGAACATTTGTCATTAACAGAGTCACGACAGGACCCCCAGCTGACATAGCAACACTTGTTCTGCTGTCTTCTCCATGCCACAGCCCTTTTCTCCTTGATTTTTTTTTTTTTTTCTTTTGAGACGGAGTTTGGCCCTTTCATCCAGGCTGGAGTGCTGTGGCATCATCTCGGCTCACTGCAACCTCTGCCTTCCGGTTTCAAACGATTCTACTGCCTCAAGAGTACTCTACTTCTGAGTAGCTGAGATTACAGGCTCTCACCACCTTGCCTAAGTTTTGTAGTTTTAGTAGAGACGGGGTTTCACCATGTTGGCCAGGCTGGTCTTGAACTCCTGACCTTGTGATCCGCCCACCTCAGCCCCCCAGAGTGTTGGGATTATAGGCATGAGCCACCGCATCTGACCTGATGGTCTTTAAGTGCTCTCAGCATTCTCACTCCTGGAGTCCAGGCCTAAAGCTTGCATCCCTCCTCCTGGCCAGTCCCCAGGCTTTAGAAATAAATAGACTTTAAATGAGTCCTGCTGTTTGCTGTTCTGCCCTAGGCTGAGGCTAATGGAGATGGTCTCTCTGCATGAGCAGAGCTGTGTGTGAGAGGTTGCTAGGAGAAAGCAATACCTGTTGCCTTAGGGGCCAGCCTCAGGGGCCGGTGACAGTTAAGACTCTTCCTCAGAGCTGCACTAGGGGCCTAAGCCTTGCTCTCACAGTGCAGAATAAGCACATTGTAGCCTGACCTGGTAGAAGAAAGGTGATTATTGTCAGTACCTGTGGTCCTTGTTTCCTTTTCACCCAGAAAGCAGAGTGGGAATATGGAAAGATCACAGGCCTTTTGGCTAGGGTGACCTGGGTTTGAATCCTGGCTCTGCCACTCAGCATATTAATACAAATAAGTAATGCACACTGAGTCTTAGTTTCCTCCTCCCTAGGCATGGGAGCTGTAAATCCTTTTACACAGGATTATGGTGTAAAACAGCATGTATGCAGCACATCTGGATAGTGGCAGGCTCTGATGATGATAATAATATCACTAACACTGATAGAATGCTTACAGTATACCAGGTATTGTCTTGAGATACAACGTATGTTATTTGACCCATCCCACAACATCATCTCCATTTTACACACTAGGAAACTGAGGCACAGAAAAGTTCAGTAAGTTGGATATGACGGCACTGAGCACAAAGCCCAGATTTAAATCCAGGCTCCCAAAAGTTAGCTCCATGGTTTTCCAGATGGAGAATTTTTTGAGATTTCTAAGACTTTTGATAACGTAAAATACCACTACTTCTAATCATTTATGGCCTCTGCATAATCATTCAGTTGTAGCTGGTGCATTTGTCTTGTGTAGACCTGCTAATGGCAACAGATACAACCTGCTACTAATGAGGAAATTGCCCTTTTGCAGATGAATGATGGAAAAAAAAATTCTAAGATGGAGTCTTGCTCTGTAGCCCAGGCTGGAGTGCAGTGGTGCGATCTCGACTCACTGCAACCTCTGCCTCTCGGGTTCCAGCAGTTCTCCTGCCTCAGACTCCTGAGTAGCTGGAATTACAGGCATGTGTCACTACGCCCAGCTAATTTTTGTGTTTTTAGTAGAGATGTGGTTTTACCATGTTGGCCAGGCTGGTCTCGAAAGGCTGATCTCAAGTGATCCACCCGCCTTGGCCTCCCAAAGTGCCAGGATTACAGGTGTGAGCCACCATGCCCGACCTGAATGATAGAATTTTAATAGTTGTTCTGGTTTAATGTGAAGTGTTTTTCTCTCTTCAGAGACTACCTGTGGGGCCCCTCAAGACAGCAAGCAGACTAAGAATCATTGTTCTAGAACTTTTGATAAATGTGCATAAGAGAGAATCTCCTGTTCCCTTTGTTTCCTTGCACATGTAACTTGAAGCTGTGCTGCTTCTGTTGAGTGGAGGTTTGATAGGGAACAGCTACCCCACTCATGGGGCAGCATCTGGAGCTTGGTGCACTGGGACTTGTATTGCAGCATAGACTTCACCTTGCCTGTTGGAGGCTGAGACAGCAAAATGCAATTCGTCCAGATGCTGCGAAGAGTTTCGAGGACTTTCGTTAGGGCGATAGTACTATGTTTAAGCTTTGGGGTGGGCTCTGTCCTGCGAGAGTGTCTGTCTTTCCTTCCTGGTGGCCTGCAGTGACATTGAGGCTCTGCAGATAAGTGGCTGTATTCATCACTGACCTGATCAACCTATGGCTGGGCTTGTCCTGGCAGCAGAAAATAACCACTATGCTGATAGCTGTTATAGTCAGTTTTGTTCTTTTGGACATAAGTTTACATTAGTGTGAAACTGTTTTAAGGTGCATATGCATGATTTGAGTTTCATCTATGTATCTCTGGCCTTTTACCATTAGGAAATTTGGTTTTCTGTCTTTGCTAATTGAATTAGGGTTTGTGTGGCTGGTTAGAATCATCTGGGTAGGGTGTGATTTTCAAAGTTGGCCTCGTGTTGAAGGCTTAGAGATGTAACCTTCCTGTCAGACGGTCAGATCGCTAACACTGGATCACACTGACTGGCCTTCAAGGGTGACTCATGCCTGTGTCATTTCCAGCAGCATCTTTAATATACCTCTGGTGGGATAGTTTCCTTCTCTAAGTAGTAAGGTGAACCGGGAGATGTTGCGGGAGTGGACTCTGCTTTTTATTTCTTTGAATAGCATACATGAAATTATACATTGTGGTCCTTATTGTGCCATCAATTTTGTGTTTCTAATAATCCAAGTTTCTAAAAAGAAGACTCTGTTTCCTATAGATGGGGAGATAAAACTTGAGGAATTGGAATCCTCACACTGGAAAGGCACGTTGCAGGTCCAGCCAGTGTGTAGTTACTGTTCATTAGTCTATGCATGGCACTCAACTAGATGACATGCGGATCCAGACAAGTCTTGCTTTCTGCCTTCAAGTTGCTTATACTTTAGGTGGAGGTATCAGTGATGTAAAAACTACATGGGTTTGTGACAGGGAAAATCCTGCTGGAAGTGTTGGTTTAGCGCTGAGAGGAGCAAAATGATTTGAAATAGATGGCATTTTTTCAGTGCTTGCTCAGACAAGATTTTTGCATGTGCGTGAATTTCCTCACCTTTGAAAGAGAGGGGGTGTTGCCTGTCGTATGACAGAAGTCTGACATAATATGCATCTTTTTGCCCCTCATATCACGTGGCCTAGTGTAACTGGGGTTTTTCTGGGAAAACAGTTAGAGATGCCTTGTATTTACAGTGTGCTACAACTCTTTAACCTGGGACATGACTTACTGAGATCTGCCTGACATGGGCTGCTTTCTCACAGTCCTGTTGGAGCCCTGCTTGCCAAGGGCACAGAGCATTAAATGGTCAGCAGAAGTTATGTTAACTGGAGTCTGTTTTGTGTTAGAGTCTTTTGCAGCCCTTTTTCATATTTCAGTTTGGGTTAAAGCCCTAGAACAGGAATGAGAAGTTCGTAGTTAATATGCACGTGTTCTCTCCCTCACCCCCCAAGAAGCTACTCATGGGGTGTTGCTGATCAAAGTGTCCTGTTCCTGGCTGGATATAGCCTTAGAGTATTTCTTAACACATGGTTCCTAGATGTCATTCCTTTTTGCTCCAAATTGTCACATTTTATAAAATCTGTTTGCAATCTCCTTTGCAGTGTTACCCTCTTGCTCCATTTCATTTTAGTAAGTGTTGAGTGAGTGGTACAGGGAATGGATTCTGTTGGAGGCCAAAAAATAAGAACACTTAGAATGACCAGTAAAGATTTTGTGGTGGAAGGACTTAAACTGTACTTTGAAGGGTAGATGGGATTTAGGCAGGTAGCGGGGAGGAAGCTGCCCTGTGAACTAAGGGACTGAAAAGGAAAGTAGAAATCATGACGTGGGAACAGCAAATAGGTGAGCTTGGTAGATGTGGAGGGTTTCTTCCAGGCAGTGGTTCTCAGGGTTTGTGTGTATCAGTCATCTGCTGGACTGCATCCTCAGTTTCCGTTTCAGTAGGTCCTACAGTAGGGCCCTAGAATTTGCATTTCTAGCAGGTGCCCAGGTGATGCTGATGTTGCTGGTTCAGGGGGGCTGCACTTGAGAACCACTGCTGTGGGGAGCATGTAAGCTGTGGCCAGAGGAGTCACGCTGGAGCAGAGGTGGAGGGTAGGGCAGCCTGGCACCCACCTCCAGGGACCACCCTTTGCAGGTGTGCACTGCATTGTGACTTGTATGAAGCAGTGGTCCTAGGCCCAGAGGTCTTGAGTACCGGCCTAAGGAGCTGGCACTCTCTTTAGGCAGTGGGAAGCCATTGACAAATTTTGATCAGGAGAATATTATTGGCATCTCCTTTCAGTTAATTTGGTACATGGGGAAGGGGCCCGAGGGGGGAAAGCAAGCTGTAGCATAGTGCAGTGTCCCCCACATGGATTATCTCAGGAGTGCATTTGGGAGAGAGAATTGGAAGGCTGTATGTTCAGTGAGGAAGGTGAGGAAGAGAAGAATGCAAAGGTGACCCAACGTTTCCTTCAGTTTGGGAGCCTGGAGAATGGTGATCACATTGACGGAAAGGGGAAGTCAGAGCAAGAGCACCAATGAGCAGTTATTTCAAAACTGAGTTTAAGTTATTTTCTTCTGAAGATGATTGCCTATCCTGTTTTCAGAACAAAGGATCTATGAAGTACTGTGCCTTTTAATTGTTTTTGTCTGTAATATTTAAGCTTTTCATGATTCTATATATGTTAATCTCTTGACCCTTAAATTTCATCTTATTCTGAGGTTTACATGGAAGAATATTGTTTAAAAATCCACTAAGCCATTTCACTGTAATTTTCCCTAGACACTTAACACCCACCCTTATGGTCTTGCCCAAGTATGAGTGGGACAATGTTATAAGTCACTTTTGCTGTTCACACATAAGCCTTGTTATATGGGGTTGCAGTATCTCTCTAATTTTCTGGAAGTTAATAATTTCTAATTAACTGAACATTATGAACACTTACAACTTTGTTTATTTCAGTTTTCCCCTCATTTTCAAAGTAATACATGCTCATTGTGGAAAAGTTGGAACATAATTATAAAATTAAAAATCTGTGAGCTGCCCATAAGTTACTCCTCTGACATCTGTACTCGTTTCACTTCCCCTTGGCTGTGGGTGGATCTGGGAGCAGAGCTGGTCCCATCTGGATCAGGGCCGAGGCTCAGCATGCCAGTGTGTGGAGTTAGGTCACAGATTCTGCCCTACCTCTCCTTTCCTATCCCTTGTCTAGCTACACCCCAACTTTGCATGCGGTCATATTACTGGGAGTGACAGTAGCCGCCCTAAGGGTGAAACAAAATGGTACCATAGTGGAGGAGGGAGCCTGGCCAGCAGGCCTGAAGGAAAGAGGGCAGTGTTTATAGAGGTGATGAAATGCTGTGCTCAGCGCGGTCTCATTTGCGTGTGTGTTTTTGAGGCTTTAGGGCCTTGGGAAGAAGGAGACTAGGAAAAAAAGACAGAATGAACTGTATTATCAGTGCAGGGAGCAGGCAGCCCTGTTGTGGGATTCCCCTTTTCTCCTTTGCATAGAGAGGGACTTGAGAAGGGGAAGACACTTGCCTATCCAGAGAGAAGGAAGTACCCAGGTCATGACGAGGCTGCCTCATCTCGTGGGTGGTACAAGCAGGGCAGCAGCTATGGGGTGACAGAAAACGCAAGTAGTGACAGAACTTGAGGCACAGCAGGGTGAGCAGATACCTAAAGGAGTGCTGCTGGCATGGCATCCTCTGAGAGCAAGTCCACTGAGGGTGGATGGGCCAAGGGAAGATGCCTCGCTAGGCTGGCAGCATCGATTTTGTGTGGGTTAAGCCCTTTGTCCTCCACCTCCCACTTTTGGGAACTCCAGAGAATGAGAGAAGAGGCAAGGGCTCAGATTTGCATTTGATGGTGGGAAACTTAATCCTACAGATTTAGGGAGTAACTGTTAGTGACCTAACCTAGGACTACCAGGTGCAGTTGACTCACACTTGTAATCCCAGCACTTTGGGAGCCCGAGGCGAGCGGATCGTGAGGTCAAGAGATCAAGACCATTCTGGCCAACATGGTGAAACCCCATCTCTACTAAAAAATACAAAATTTAGCTGTGCCTGTAGTCCCAGCTACTCAGAAGGCTGAGGCAGGAGAATTGCTTGAACCCGGGAGGCGGGGGTTGCAGTGAGCCAAGATTGTGCCAGAAACAACTGGGGGATAGGTGTGGCAACCGTTTAATTTTTGACCAAACTGGGACATGATTTCATATTTACATTGGGCTGGACTTGGCAAGCCAGGATGTAGGCTCTCCCTACATACTGGGAATATCCAAGTCACATATACACATTTAAAAATACGGGGAGCTGCTTTTATAACCTCAGTATCTCCTTGTCAAGACCCTCAACTGTGTTCATACCATGACATTTTTGTTTTGTTCTCCATTTTTAAAAAAGGGTATACTAGTCCTTATTATGACTATGTTGCCATACTAAATGTTTTACTAAAAATATTGTTAATGGCTAATTGTTTCACCTTCTAAATGTACCAGTTTTCTTTCTTTTTTTTTTTTTTTTTGAGACAGAATCTTGCTCTGTCGCCCAGGCTGGAGTGCAGTGGCGCAATCTGGGCTCAGTTTTCTTTATTAATTGCATACAATTACTAATCTAGATTTCTTTCCAGCTATTTGTTATTATAAGTGATAGCAAAATACATCTTTAATGCCTCAGTATTTCCATAGTTAAATTCTTAGAGTCAGATTTGTATAATTGATGAATATTGCTGAACTCTAGGTGTCTATTTTAAATCTGAATTTCCACGTTGGAAAACTGACAGTTGAGTTTCATTGATTTCTGAAATGTGAAATAAGTGGCTTTTAAAAAGTCGCTGAATAGTTTTACCACTTAGTATGTCTCTTATGACCTTGCCTTGCAAAGGGGTAAAGTAGTGAAGTAACAACTTGAATGAAGAGAACAGTTTTATTGGTAGCGCAGCATTTTCCACATTGCCATAAGGTGAATGTGCTGCAGAGAGACTGAATCATACTGAGTTTAATTGTGGTGGGTGTGTGGGGTTTAGGCATACAAATACTTGATTTTGAAAACTGACAATTTGGCATAGTATGGTTGAAAGATCATGTGTTGGGCGTGTTGAACTACTTTGAGTTTTCATGAGGAGCAAGATTCTATGTCTTTGAAGTTGTGTAATGTCATAGAGTGCTGGTGGTATTTTCCACATGGCATATGCATTTTATTACCAGCATGAAAGTACATTTTCAGGAGTGGGTTCTTCCGGTGTGAGTCATTTACTAGTTAGAGAATACTTTGTGGAAACAGTTGTCAGCAGAAAGAGTCGTCTTTACATCAGCAAGAACTAAAGCTGAGAAATCTGCTTTGTGAGAACTGTGTGTACATCGCTGGGTCAAATGACCTGAAGGTGTTTTGTAAAGCCCTGTGTGGTAATCGGTTCAGTCACTGCTAATACCTAAATGCAGCATGCCAGTCCTGAGATGCAGGGACTGGCGTGCTGCATTTAGAAATTAGCAGTCGGAGATGCCCAGTACTGACTGTGTTACAACTTGTGCTGGGGGGGTCAGACCAGTTTGCAAACAGGAAAGAAGAAACTACTGGAAAATTTATGTCTGTAAAGACTTCCTGGTTGGTTTGATGGCATTCCTGAGTTATTCACACCTCAGCTAGTCTCTAAAGACTTCAAAGACCCAGGAAGAATTTTCATGTATATATAAAAAAACATTTTATATATTAATACATATTTTATATAATATATTTTATATATGTATATATTATATAAATATATATTATATGTTATACATAAATCTATACTTTATATATATCTATATTTATGCAGTTGATTCCAAAATGATGAAATGTATGGATGACTGCTTTCTAATAAAAAAATAAGAATAACATCTAAGCTAAAGGGAAAGAACAACTTTGAATATTGACTTGTTTAGTTTTCAGAACCTTTATGATTAGTACTTAAGATTGAAACATGAGAGTTTATGAATGTTGAAGCATCACTAAATCTAAAAATAAAATCACAAGGCTGGAGTTTTGCTTTTAGATTTCCCAGTTTTCAGGCAATGGCTTGTCATGTTTTGTTTCTTCTGCTGTGTCTGCAATCCAGTGCTCCATTTTTACTTCTTTCTGTTCTCTGGTCCTGGATTTGACATGTATTGGTAGATTCCCAGTTGCTTTTGAAAGGTGACTTGAGAACTTTGGGGGCAAGTGAAAACTGTGTTACGCCCGTCAGATCAATAGTGTGTAACTTCAAAGATTGGACTGATACCGTAAGCCCTGCCTTGAATTCCTTGGGTGTCCCATGGGTGTATGTATATGATATCTAGAACATAAATGACATGTAGTTTATGCTTTCAGACAGAAGTCATCCAGGCAACTTCCCTCCCCCTACAACATTATCGTATCTGAGCCCTTTTTTTCCTAAAATGAAAATACTAAGCTGCTTGAAGAAATTTACTGCTAAGAGGACAGGCATTTGATTTTCACTCTGTCATTGTTGGCTGTGACTTTGGCCATTTAGTGTGGATTTTCAGCAAGTATTTCATATAAGGAAGATTGTACTCTGAGATTTTAATATTATAATAGGTTTATAAATAATTATAAAGGCATAGCTCATAGTTGGCTTAAATGATGCTCATTTCCTTTATCCTTTAGGTAGGCAGACCACTCCTTGTTTTCATAATTTGTCACCAAATACATTTTTCAAGTCTCTAGTAGTGAAAACTGAATGTATTAACTCCTTTTATAGGCCAAACTTGTTTCTGATTTCAGGAGAATTGAGATTTGTGTGTTTATTGACAAGAATTTTTCTGAGGTAGATTGTTGAAAAGCTGTTGGTTTCCTAATTTCCATGTTGCATGGTTGCTTGTTTGGTTAAAAGTAAGGCAGAGGGAGACCCTGGGCAAAGGAGCTGTGGAAGTTCTAAATAGGGCCGTGAAGTGGGTTATTAAGAGGAAGTAACGTTATTAGCTGGCAGCTGGAGAGCCTGGAAGCCTCTCTTCAGCAGCTGCATCATATCAAAGAACTGATTTGCATTCGTGTTACTATGAAAACAGACCAAACTGTGTCTCTAAATGTGTGTGTTTTGTGAATCTGGAAACACAAACATTCATATTTTGTGACCACCTGAGTAACCGCCCGGTGAGACTGTAGGAGCCTGCTACAGCATCTGTGAAAAGCGGCTTAGTTCTTAGCAATGGCAGGGAGAAGTGGAGTGAGTCTCAAAATCTGTAGGAAGGATTTTCTTTTTCTGCTTTTCCATTGATCTCTTTCCCTTAACCCAGCTATTCTCCCATCTGCACGAGCAAAAGAGGGGAAAATACCATGTAACGTTGAGTTTCAGTGTACAGCAGTAGGAAAAACGTTGTCACGTTTCAAAGGATAACTGAGGATAAAATGGTAACCTGAAGCATTGGTAAATATTATGCAGGTCGTGCATATGGGATGGCATAGATTAGTTTTTGTGCTGGAATTGATTCAACAGTGATTACTATCTTGAACCTGTAAGACCTGTTAAAGTTATTTGGGGGTATGGGTGGAGGAAAGGTGGGTTACAGAAATGAGTCTGTATTCAGTCTATGCTTTCTTTCCTCCTTCCCTTTCTTTGTTCAGCCCTCCCTCCTCCGCAGTTCTCTGCTGTCCTCACTCTTGTGACAGTGGTCCTTTCCAGGGTCACACCTCTGACCTCCCTGGACTCAGTTTAGAGGATGCTCTTCACTTCTTATCTCTACCTCTTGGGAGCATGTGATATGTTGTCAGTCACTTTTTTGTCCCTGAAGTGCTTTCTTGTCTGTTCTGAAGAGGCCTGGAGTGCTCGGCCTGTGTGCTGAAGAAGGTGCAGCTCTTTTGACTAGTCATAGCTCCTCAGCAAATGACCAAGGTGGAAGCTGGAAGATCAGGGTTGTCACATAGTCGGGTGCTGGAGGCTTTAGAAGCAAGGAGGGTATTTTCAGCGGGAGGATCAGGTGTGACATTCTGGTAGAAGTGGTATTGATTTTTTTTTTCTTTTCATTGGGATCTGAGATGCACTTGGCACAGTGAGGGCTCAATATTTGAATGAATAAAGGCAGGGTTGAAACACAGATGAGGGAAGAGTATTTTCAGTTTAGGAAACACATGGACACAACATCAGCAGGGGGAGAAGATGAAGCTCATGAAGGTGAAAATGAATCACTCTCTTGGCTGAGTGGAGTATGGAAGCGGGTGGGGGAGGAAGCTCGCAAGTGTGTTCTTGCCAGACTGTGAAAGGCTGCGAGGATCAGCTAAGGAATCTGGGGAACTCTGGGCAGGAGAGGTGGTTGGAATTGGGAAAACTAATCTGGCAGCAGTTTGTTGAGTCAAATGAGAAAAACCTCATTTTGGTCTCAGCTCTGGAGGGGGCCAAAGTCTGAGCCCACTGCCTTCGTGCTTCCCTGGCTCAGCCCTCACAACCAGTTCCCCTGTTGTCCTTCTCACTTCACCTGACCTCCTGGTGCCATGACCAGTGACCACCGAATCCAGTCGCCTTGTGTGCACAGCCTATGGAGTAGTAACAGAGCCTCATCTTTGGAAGTCATGATGCCTGGGGGGAAGGCAGCAGCAGTGTGGCTGGAGTTAATGTCAGTCACCCGTTCCATGAGGGTTAGAGGGTCTGTGATTCAGAAAGTGAATGAGGAGGGTACCTTTGATAGGATTAGGAATAAGGGGCTTAAGGCAAAATCAGGGCTAAGAATTTAAAACCCAAAGTTCCCAGATGTGAAAAAACTTTGTGAGAATTTACTTTAGGATTTATCATCTGTTCCTCTCCACATCTCTTTTCCTTATATCCAGAAACAAAACACGCCCCTGCCATTCCACGTGGACACCATAAATAGCTCCTTTTAAAATATTTGGTTTGATTTTTTAAAAAGTGCTTCTGAGGGGCCAGGTGTGATGGCTTCCGTGTGTAATCCAAACACTTTAGGAGGCCTAGGTGAATGGATAATGAGGTCAGGAGTTTGAGACCAGCCTGACCAACATGGTGAAACCCTGTCTCTATAAAAAGTACAAAAATTAGCCAGGTGTGGTGGCATGTGCCTGTAATCTCAGCTACTCAGGAGGCTGGGACAGGAGAATTGCTTGAACCTGGGAGGTGGAGGTTGCAGTGAGCCGAGATCACACCATTGTACTTCAGCCTGGGTGACAGAGCAAGACTGCCTCTCTCAAAAAAAAAAAAAAAAAAAAAAAGTGCTTCTGAGGTCCAATGAAGGTATGAAGGAAAATTGTGAAAGTACTTTTGTTTGTCTGGTCCATGGTGAGATTAGGGGTGAGACCAAGGGTAAGGAGATCAGCACATGGGGCTGGGAAGGGCAGGTTCCTCCATTCACCTCTACCAGCCCGCTCTGTTCCTTTTTACACATTTGCGGTATTTGGTGTGTGTAATTTGCACAGTGGGTTATAAACAGTCTGATTATCTCAAATGATACCCATGCTTGATCTCTCTTGTTGGTAAAAATGGGGAACAATATTCTTGAGGTATTTGCTGAGAGCTATAATTATCAGTGCTTTAGCAGATTCCCATGACACCAGGAAATCCAGATATTTTCACATGCTTGAGAAAATATTCATGCTTTATTATTAAGCTATAAGCTGTACAGCAACATCTGGAAAGTCACTCAGATGGAATAAAACCAGGTTTTGGTTGAAACATCAGTTAATATTATGAAAGAATTATAAACATGATGTTGATGCCATAAACTCATCCGGTTCTTGCAGCAGCAACTCTCCTCAGCTAATGAAATTTTCACAGAACTGATGACATCAGTAAAAACTGCAAGGTGGTGACTGCTTTTGTGAGTGTGACCTCCCCTCTTAGCATCTCCAACTGTCTTTGGAAGTGAGCACTGGGGAAGGAGGCTACTTCTGTGAGCATTATCTGCTGCTTTCCATTCAGTGGTGGAGAAGTCAATTCAACAGCAAGCTTAGGTTCAGCATGGCATAATTATTATCTAAGCAATATTTCATCAAGGTGCATTTCTGTTGAAGTGGGCCGAGGGCCACTTGGTTGTGTTTTCCACATATTTTATTTATTTTTGAGTCAGTCTCTCTCTCTGTCACCCAGGCTGGAGTGCAGTGGTACGATCTCAGCTCACTGCAACCTCCGCCTCCCTGTTCCAGCGATTCTTGAGCCTCAGCCTCCCGTGTAGCTCATATTACAGGCATGTGCCACCATGCCCAGCTAATTTTTTTGTATTTTTAGTAGAGATAGGGTTTCACTCTGTTGACCAGGCTGGTACTGAACTCCTGGCCTCAGCCTCCCAAAGTGCTGATTACAGGCGTGAGCCGCCATGCCCTGCCCACATGTTTTAAATTACATATTTTAAATGACATTCCTAACTAATGGAATATTCTGATTTAGAAACTGAAGACACCATGGCCACTTGTCCAAATCTCACATTTTAGATAGTTTTCAGGTAAATGGAGACTTAACTGGCCTGCCCAGTGCACACAGCTAGGTGCTATCAGAACCGTGACCTTTTGTATTTTCACTTACTATTTGTGTCTTTCCCAAATACTCTAAAGCTTCATCTGTAAAACAGATGGAAGTCATTAAAAATCAGAGCATTCCTGTTGGTCCAGGGAGACAGGATCCAGATGATATGTGGGAGTCTCTTCAGCTCCCCAAGGCAGGGATTTATGAGGGCTCACATCAGAACCTTTCCTATTAGCAATTAAGAAGGTGTGTTCTTAGTGAACAGAAAGATGTGTTGGTGTGTGGATTTTTTTTTTTTTTTTTTTAAATCCTAGTCTCTTAGCTCAGGCTGCCATAACAAAATACCATAGACTGGGTGGTTCCAACAACAGACATTTAGTTCTCACAGTTCTGGAGGCTGGGAAGTCCAAGATCAAGGTGCTGGTGTACTCGGTATCCGGTGAGGGCCGACTTCCCGACTTGCACGATACCTTCTTGCTGTGTCCTCACGTGGGACACGGAAATAGAGAAAACACATGCTTGAGTCTCTTCCTCCTCTTACAATAATTCCACAAGGTGGGCTTCACCCTCGTGACCTCATCTAAACCTAATCAACTCCCAGAGGTGCCACCTCACATGGGGGTTAAGATTTCAACATATGAATTTTGGGGGACTCAAGCATTCAGTTTGTAACACCTAATAATGCCTTTTAAAAAAATGGGCTGTCTGGCAGCCCATTGTTGAGAAGATCCAGTGTCTCAGTAATTATTCATATGCACAAATATTCTGAGATGAAACTAAACATTTGAAAATATTCAGAGATGACTAGATTAATAATTGGACTTTTTTTCTACCTGCTTGTCCAGTTCATTAAGTAAATATTTACTTGAGCACCTCTTATGAGTCAGTCCCTGTGCTAGATTCTGTGCCAAAGGGATAATAAAAACCTGAGCTAGAGGAGCCCACATTTGGTGGCCAGTGTTTAAGTCATATGCTGTTATTTTCTTCCTATCACATTCCAGATAAGTTTTATCAAGTTGCCTTCTGGTCCCATGTTTCCTGTTGGATGAAATATTGTGAACATAGTACATAAAGAATACTATACCGAATACTTAAGGACTTGCATTTGGCTTTATCAGATTTTAAAATTTGAAGGAAACAAGTCAAACTATTTTTTAATGTAAGTAAATCTCTGTGGGAGTTGAAGGCTCCTGTGAACCCTCCTCATCTTGTGTCCTTACCTATCTATAAGTAACCACTATTATGGATTTGGGATGTTTCATTGCTACATGTGTTTTTATACTTTTATTATATATGTATGAGCTTATGACTAAAGTAAGGTATATTGTTTTGAAACCTCATGAAAATAACAGCAAACTGTATATATTCTTCTGTACTTTTTTTTTTTCTTTCGAGACAGTGTCTCACTTTGTCACCAAGGCTGGAGTACAGTGGCGCTATCTCAGCTTACTGCAGCCTCTACGTCCTGGGTTCAAGTAATTCTCCTGCCTCGGCCTCCCGAGTAGCTGAGATTACAGGTGCCCACCATCACGTCCGGCTAATTTTTGTATTTTTAATAGAGATGGGGTTTCACTGTGTTGGCCAGGCTGGTCTTGAACTCCTGACCTCAGGTGATCCACCCGCCTTGGCCTCCCAAAGTGCTGGGATTACAGGAGTGAGCCACCGTGCCCGGCCTGTCCTACAGTATATTAGTCTGTTCTCCTATTGTCAGATATTTTTTGAGTGTTTCCAAATTTTCATTAATGTAAATAGCACTGATGTGGACATTCTTATACATGTTTCCTGATGTGTATATGATGTGTATGTGCATTTCTCTGGGGACATCATGTGAGAGTGGAATTTCTGTGTGATAGCACGTGAGCGTCTTTCACTCCAAGGTTGTCTTCACCTTTACTCGATAGTACACGTTGCTTTACACAGTAGTCGGATTACATTCCCTCTGCATTGTACTGGTAATTTTATTGAGCTGCATCTTTTCCAGTACTTTGTATTGTGAAACTTTTGAGTTTTTGCTCATCTGTTGATGTAAAAGTGATACCTTATTGTTTCTAACTTTAATGCTGCATTTTCCTGATTGGAGTGAGGTTGAATATCTTTTCACGTATTTATTGCCCTTTCAGGCTTTTTCTTTTTGAGCTGCCTATTTATAACATGTTCGCTTCCTTCCCTTCTCCTTTATGGGTGACAGAGACTCAGGTTCAGAGAAGTAGATTAGTTATAATCCTTCATTCACAACCCATTATTATCATTGGTGTTTGCATGGCCCTTTTTATTTGCTTTATTTATAATATAATGAACACCTATGAGCTCATCAGGCTCTGAGACATTACCAGCAGCTTCCTGTACTTCTCCCCACTCCATCTCTCGGCCTCTTCCCTCTTTATATATGCTACCTGAGCTTTATTATTCCTTATCTAGTTCTCTTTGTGGTCCTCTGGGGCCTTGCTTTTCTTATTCTCCATTGTTAATATGATTTATCCAAGTTGTTGTGTTGGCTTTGGTTCATTCATTTTTATGGCTGCACAGCATTCTCCTGGGTTAATACTATTTTTCTATCATTTCACCTGTGAATGTGATTCCAGTTTGTTATGAACATTCTTATATGTGAATCTTGCTCGTTATGGTCATGATGGTCTCTCAAATATTATCTGGACCTGGAAATGCTGGGTTAGGTATTCTGATGTTTAAATTTGCTACCTAATGCCATTCTCCTGCTACTCCCCCTCCCCACTGCCGAATTATACCAATTTATCTTCCCACAAGCAGTAAGTAAGAGATGAGGTTGCTCTAGATTTTCTGGTCAATTTCTAGTTCCTTGCCTATATACTTCTCATCAGTATACTTTTGTTGGTTTGGTGAATTGCTTGTCATGTTTGGTTTCCTTGTAGGTTACTGGCTGGTATGGAGTGGGTGGAGGGGAACAAATAAGCCTACTCTGCTAACTGTTGGAGGTTATTGGTGTTTATGAAGAGAACCTGACTTTTGTTGGATGGCCAAGGGGGCATGGGTTGGTTTGCAACACCGCTTTTCACATGTATTTGATTCCTTCTTAGAGGTCTGTAATCACTGAAAATGTGCTGGTTTTATAATCTCTCTCATAGGTCTCTTATTTGAAATTTATAGTGGGTCTCATCCCTTGTTCTTTTGTAGTGTCTGCTCTGTTTTGCTCATGGGAGAGTTTTTTCTTTTGTGTTTTTAGTTTCACTCTGTGAACTCCTTTTCAGTTGAGCTTTCTGTGATGTGGGTTGAAGGTATATTAAAAATATAAGGTAGTTGGCCAGGCGAGGTGGCTCACTCCTGTAATCACAGCACTTTGGGAGGCCGAGGCGGGTAGGATCACTTGATGTCAGGAGTTTGAGACTAGCCTGGCTAACGTGATGAAACCCCATCTCCACTGAAAATACAAAAACTAGCTGGGCGTGTTGATGCATGCCTGTAGTCCCAGCTACTCGGGAGGCTGAGGCAGGAGAATCACTTGAATCTGGGAGGCGGAGGTTGCAGTGAGCCAAAAGATTGCATCACTGCACTCCAGCCTGGGTAACAGAGTGAGACTCTGGGGAAAAAAAAAAAAAAAGGTGTGTGTGTATATGTATGCATGTGTGTATATATATGTATGGTAGGTGTTTCAGTTCACAAAATACTTAGCAATATTGGGTAAAATGTAACCATATATGTGTATATATTTACATATATATACACATACATATACATACACATGAATGTACAGTTGTGATTATAAATTTTGGAAAGAATACCCAGGATGTGACAATGAGGAAAGAACAGAATTTCAGAGCAATATCTTAGGAGTTGAACTTGCATCAGAGTGAGAAACAAAATGCCTGGAGCCTTAACAGTTATATCTGGAAAAAGAATGGGGCCTTGAAGGGAGGAGCTGGACCTGGGATCTTCCTGCATAGCTGTTTAGCCAGAAATACAAAGAAGTTTGTCCATCTCAGCCTGGGCTCAGAGTAGGGAATAAAAGTCCTCAGATCCCTTCCTAAAATGAGAAAGCATCAGCCTGCCCTCACTTCTGAGGCTTCATATGTATACTGCTCAACTGTCCAGGAATCACCAAGTCAGAGAATTAACATAATGCGGAGCCATAGATCCTCCTCTACTGAGGCGCCTTGTAGAAACAAATCATCCATGCCTATTTACGTGCCTTCCCCCTTAACAGTAAGTTTCTTGACCTTTGTACATGGATATGTATTTGTGGAATGAAGAAGTGAACAAGTAGAAACACATAGGCATTCTTAACAGAATCTAAAGTTCCACCCACAAAGTAGGTTTAGCACCTTAAAAAATAAAGTGTAGAAGGGACATTATTTTGCCCAGTAAAATGTTCAGTTTTCAAACAGTTCTTCCACTCTTAAAATATTCTGCAGATCATGGACTCAGCAGACCGTGATTGAGTAGCCTGCTGTTCTGTGTGTTGTGAAGGATACAAAGACTGCCAAGTGTTTTACCCTTAGGGAGCTGTAAGTGTAGAGGAGTGACAGGCTCGAACACAAATAATTATGGTGGAAAGTGCAAAGTAAGTGCCATAGGAAATTTACAGAGTGGTTATGGTTTTGCAGAGGTTGTGAGTGATTCATTTCACTTCAGAAATTTGTTCATTGAGAGAGCACTTAGTAGAGCTTCTTGTGTTGTCAGTGTTAGGATTATAAGAATACCTAATATTTATTGTGCACACGCTCATTATTAGGCATGATTACACTTTATGTACAATTAATCTTTCCAACATAATATTAATTCTCACAACATCCCTACGAAGAAGATCCTATAATTATCTCCATTAAAATTTTTTTATTGAAATGTAGTGCATATATATATATATATATATGTGTACTTTTATGAGTATACAACTAGATGGATTTTCATGAGTCACATTCACCAGGGTAACTAGCATCCAGAACAAAACAACATACACACACTCGAGAAGTCTCAGGGCTTCAAAGCCCCCAAGAGTAACCATGATCTTGACTTCTAGTAGCATATTTTTTGGGACCGGTTTTTGTGTTTTCTGGAAATTGAGTTATATGGTACATATTCTTTTGTTACGTTCTATGCTATCGCATGTCGTTTGGGATTGTTCATTCCCGTTGCCATCGAGTATTCCATCATCTCCATTTTACAGATGAGGAATCTGAGACTGAGATGTCAGAGTAGCCCAAGATCATGCAGTGAGTAACAAACATATTACCATGCCATTAAGTGTTTTTTGAAACATGATTTTAATGTTCTTGTGTTGTTCTGTCATGTAAGTATAGGACAGTGTAACCAGTTCCCTTCTGATGGATATCTAGGTTGTTCCCAACATGTTATCACTCATACTTTACCATAACAATTGAATATTTAAGGTATGTTTTGAGGTTTCCAGCCACGTTTGCAATTGACTATAATCAGTTCCATATAGTGTGGCAGCTAGTGAAATATTAACTTCTTTTGTGGCTTTCTTTGTAAGGTAGCAGCTGCTGGTCAAGGGTGGCCTTTGTAGTGTTTTTCCTTAGAGACAGGGTCTCACTGTGTCACCTACGCTGGAGTATAGTGGCACCATCATAGCTCACTGCAGCCTTGAACTCCTGGCCTAAGTAATACTCCTGCCTTGGCCTCCTGCAGTGCTGGGATTACAGGGGTGAGCCACCATGCTATGCCCATTTGAGTTTTGATGTGTGGTCTACTTGCCTTTTGAAAGTGCCTTGTAAGAGTACTGCTAGTGTGTTTACTTTTTTACCTTTTATCCTACGTTTGTCTTTTTATACCTCCTCTCCCTTTTTCCCACAAAACTTCCTGTCAGAAGACCTTGGTTCTGCTGTAGTCAAAAATTATATTTCTTTGCCTGAGGGTTAGCTCTGCTCTTTGGCCTGCTAACGAGTCTTACAGGGTCTCTGTGGGTCCTTCAGAGGAGATGGACTTTTATGAAACATTCTCTGGTGCAGCAGTTTACAAAGGCAACTTCTGGAGTGTGAGCTTTTTGAAGGTAGGGGCTGTGTAGTGTTCATCGTAGTGCTTGGTACCTAGTAGGTGCTCAGTAAATGGGAGGTGACTGGATGAGGAGCTGCTGGAGCCTCAGATTTTTTTTTTTTTTTTGAGACAGTCTCACTCTGTCGCCCAGGCTGGAGTGCTGTGGTGTGATCTTGGCTCACTGCAACTTCTGCCTCCCAGGTTTAAGCAGTTCTCTGCCTCAGTCTCCCGAGTAGCTGGGATTACAAGCATGCACCACCACATCCAGCTAATTTTTGTATTTTTAGTAGAGATGCGGTTTCACCATATTGGCCAAGCTGGTCTCAAACTCCTGACCTCATGATCCGCCCACCTCGGCCTCTCAAAGTGCTGGGATTACAGGCATGAGCCACCATGCCCAGCCTTCCTTTGACTGACCTTTACAAGATTGTTTTTTTGCTTTTGGGAACATGATTAATTTTTATAGACTTTTCAGACAGAAATAGAATACCTAGAGCTATTTGTTTATAATTGTCCCCCCCTTCTTGTAGTAGAGGAGGAATGATTTAGTAATGTGATAGAAAATAAGTTTATAATAGTTTTGTAAAAGTATGAAGTTTTTTCTATTTTCTGCATTCATTGAACATTTGTTGAAACCCTGCTGGGTCTCATGCAATAGAGAAAGAAAGATGAATATAATTAATCCCTGCCCTTGGGGAATATATAATCTAGTGGGAGAGACAAATATACATGTACTTACACATTGTGGTAAAATATATTTATATATCTCTGAGCATTTCTTTTAAAAGCATAGTGGAAGGAGACACCTGGGAGGTTGGGAGGACCCTCCTGGAAGAGACAACAGCAGAATTTCCTCTTAAAGGAGGTACATAATTCCTCCTCAGTCTGGTACCCAAGTACTGCTTCATCCCTTTTGTTCCTTATTTCTTTCCTTTTCTTTCCTTTTCTTTTCTTAAGAAGGAGTCTCACTGTGTTGCCCATGACTGGAGTGCAGTGATGGGATCTTGGCTCACTGTAAGCTCCGCCTCCCAGGTTCAAGCAATTCTCTTGCCTCAGCCTCCCGAGTAGCTGGGATTACAGGCGCCTGCCACCATGTCTGGCTAATTTTTTTGTATTTTTAGTAGAGATGGGGTTTCGTTGTGTTAGCCAGGATGGTCTTGATCTCCTGACCTGTGATCCGCCCGCCTTGGCCTCTTAAAGTGCGGGATTACAGGCGTGAGCCACTGTGCCTAGCCTGTTCCTTATTTCTAGAATGCTAGTACTGGCCATAGTTATAACATTCTGTGATTTCTAATGTAAAAACCTTCTTCTTGTCTTTTCCCTCATGCCGTGGAGCCCTTCCACAGAGACTTGTTGATTTTTAACTCTGAAATGCTTGTGGGGTGTAGTTTCCTCTTTCTCTTCTCTTCTCTCTGCTTACATTGCTGTCTCCTTGGTTTGGAAGGACAGTGATGGAAATAATCTTTTTAAGCATCTGGCTTGGAGCATGGCATATCATGGGGTTCAAACTTGTTAAACCAAAAGGAACTGAATAGCCTCTAACTGGTTTTCTCTTCTTTTTTTTCGTTTAATTCTATTCAATGTCCTTTTATTTAATTCTATTTAATGTCCTCAAAGTTACTCAGTTTTTTTTTCTTTTGGTATCACTTCTCTGTTTAAAATTCTTCCATGACTCCTTATTACCCTCCAGATGAAGATCCAACCTCTTAACCCAGGTCTTTACACTGACCCCAGCCTGCCTTCTCTGTTCCTCATCCTTCCACTGCCACCGTTATACTGTGTGTATGTCTGGAGTTGTTTGTTTTTCTCATGGTCTAGTGTACCCTTCCCAACTTTTGTTTTTGTTTTTGTTTTTTGTTTTTTTTTGGAGGTGAAGTAGGCTGGAGTGCAATAGTATGATCTCTGCTCACTGCAACCTCCACCTCCCAGGTTCAAGCGATTCTCCTGCCTCAGCCTCCTGAGTAGCTGGGACTACAGGTACGCACCTCCACACCCAGCTAATTTTTGTATTTTTAGTGGAAGGAGGTTGTATTTTTAGTAGAGAGGGGTTTTCATGTTGGCTAGGATGGTCTCGATCTCTTGACCTCGTGATCCACCCGCCTCAGCCTCCTGAAGTGCTGGGATTACAGGCTTCAGCCACAGTGCCCAGCCAGCTACCGCACCTGGCCCCCTCCCCACTTTTAACTTGTCACTTCGGTCTGATCTTTTCAGATCCAGCCTTAACCCTGTGAAACCTCCTCTACCTTTCCCAGAAAGAATTAATTGTGCCCTCTGCTGTGTTTCCTGAGGGTCTGTACAGTCAACGTTTAGTGGCATCCCATCTCATCCAGCTCATCCCACCCCAACCCATCCTATGCCATCTCATCCCATCCCTCTCTTCGGTGTCCTGTTTCCCATTTCATCCATCTCTTACCTTTTCCTCCACATTTCTGAGTAGATCGAGGACCAAGAATTGTGACAGATGCTTCTTTGTACCCTGTTCAGGTGTTTCTTAAGTGGCAGATGAATAGTTCCTCCCTGTACTCTCCTGTAAACATACTTTTTGCTTTCACGTCTCTTCAGTTTTGTTTTTCTTTTTTTTTTTTTTCATGAGGTATACATTCTTTCAGTAGTTTTATTTAAATGTAGTGTGTGGACTATTGTGACCTGTCTTTGAAATTTTCTCTCATCATGGCAGCCCAAAATATTGGTACCTGCCTCTGAACCATCTTCGTTGTCTCTGCTGTGTTATTTACACAACACCTGCTATAGTTATTTGTATTTTTGTTTTATATGTTTCATCCCTCCTTCGATTATAAACTCTGAAGTTAGAGATCATCTTGTAGACAATTTTGTATCTTCTGTGTTAAAAAATATAATTCCAGCCAGGCGCGGTGGCTAACACCTGTAATCCCTGTACTTTGGGAGGCCGAGATGGTTGGATCACCTGAGGCCAGGAGTTCGTGACCAGCCTGGCCAACATGATGAAACCCCGTCTCTACTAAAAATACAAAAGATTAGCCTTGGCTGGGTGCAGTGGCTCACACCTGTAATCCCAGCACTTTGGGAGGCCGAGGCGGTGCATCACCTGAGGTCAGGAGTTCGAGACCAGCCTGGCCAACATGGTGAAACCCTGTCTGTACTAAAAATACAAAAACTAGCTGGGCATGGTGGCGGGCGCCTGTAGTCCCAGCTACTCAGGAAGCTGAGGGAGAAGAATCGCTTGAACTTAGGAGACTTGAGCTGAGACCGCACCATTGCACCCCAGTCTGGACGAAAAGAGTGAAACTATGTCTCAAAAAAAAAAAAAAAAAAAAATTAGCCAGGTGTGGTGGCGGGCACCTGTAATCCCAGATACTTGGGAGCTGGAGGTTGCAGTGAGCCAAGATTGTGCCACTGCACTCCAGCCTGGGCAACAAAAGTTAAACTCCATCCTCCCCACCAAAGAAAGGCTGGGCATGGTGGCTCATGCCTGTAATCCCAGCACTTTGGGAGGCCGAGGTGGGTGGATCACGAGGTCAGGAGATCAAGACCATCCTAGCTAACACGATGAAACCCCGTCTCTACTAAAAATACAAAAAATTAGCCGGGCATAGTGGCGGGCACCTGTAGTCCCAGCTACTTGGGAGGCTGAGGCAGGAGAATGGCGTGAACCCAAGAGGTGGAACTTGCAGTGAGCCAAGATCGTGCTACTGCATTCCAGCCTGGGCAACAGAGAGAGACTCCTTTAAAAAAAAAAAAAAAAAAAAGCAAAAAATGTATTTATTTATATTTATATATACTTATATATATCATATATTTATGTACATTTATATTTATATGTTTTCCTTGTTTAATAGTCATTTATTCTTTAAAAATAGGTCTGTTCGCAACACATTCTTTTAGTTTTACTTCCCCTGGGAATGTCTGTCTGACTTTCATTCCTGAAGGATAGTTTTGTTGGCTGTAGAATTTATGGTTGACTTCCCCGCCGCCCCCGCCTCAGTGCTTGAAAAATGTGCTACTTCCTTTAGTCTCCATGGTTTCAGATGGGAAATCCATTGTCGTTCAAAGTGGTGTTCCTTACAGATCATGTATCATTTCTCTCTGCCTGCTTTCAAGCAGATTTTTTCTTTGTTTGTAGTTTTCAGAAGACTAGTTATGATGTTTACCATTGACCCTAGCCTTGGCCTGAATTTCTTTTTTTTTTCCTTCGAGATGGAGTCTCACTCTGTTACCCAGGCTGGAGCGCATTGGTGCGATCTTGGCTCACTGCAACCTCTGCCTCCTGGGTTCAAGAGATTCTCCTGCCTCAGCCTCCTGAGTAGCTGGGATTACAGGCGTGTGACACCATGCCTGGCTAATTTTTGTATTTTTAGTAGAGAGAGGACTGGGTTTCATTGTGTTGGCTAGGCTGGTCACGAACTCCTGACCTCAAGTGATCTGCCTGGCTTGGCCTTCGAAATGCTGGGATGGCCTCTTTTTGTTTATTCTGATAATAAATTTGCTCAGCTTCTTAAATCTATATGTTTATGTCTTTTACCAAATTTGGAATGTTTTCAGCCATTATTTCTTTGAATATTCTTTTAGCCCTATTCTCTTTTTCCTGTTGGGGCTCAGTGATACAACGCTGGACATTTTGCTGTTCCACAGGTCTCTGAGGTTCTATTTATTTTCACAGCCTGTTTTCTGTTGTTCTGATAGAGTGAATTCTGTTGTTCTTTCCTCAAGTTTAGTGATTTTTTAAAAAATCCTGTCATTTTCATCCTATGGAGCATATCAAGTGAATTTTTGTTACTGTACTTTTCAGTTGTGTAATTTATATTTGTTTTTTAAAATATTTATTTTCTGAGATTTTCTAGTTTTTCATTTGTTTCAACAGAGTTTATAATCAATTATTGAAGCACTTGTAAGAGGGCTGCTTTAAAATCCTCATCAGATAATTTGAACATCTGATTTATCTCAGGATTAGAGTCAGTTTTTTGGCTAAAATGGGAATTTGACTTGGGATTTTCCTGGTTCTTGGTATGATGGCTGATTTTTGACTGTATCCTGGATATTTTGCCTGTTTTTTTTTTTTTTTTTTGTGGTTGGGGGAAGGCAGTGGGAATGTTTTGAATCCCATTTAAATCTTTTGTTTTAGCAGGCAGCACCCAGTTAGTGTTAGCACACAGGTCCTGCCCTACATTTGTGGGCTGTGGTTCCAATGACAGTTTAACTTTCAGAACCTTTGTGGTGTTTGTCTGCTTGGTGGTTAGACGCCGCTAGGGCTTCCGTCTCGTTTCCCCTGCTGTTACTGCTGGCTGTGGAGGCAGAAGGGATTTCCCTAGGCTGGGCTACTAGGTGTCTCCCAGTGGGGGAAGCGTAGTCTCAGGACCCTGGGGACTGAGGGGCTTTCCTGACTGGGGCATGATCCCCTTCCTGTGGGGGACAGAGAGCTCTTCTTGAGCCAGACAGTTGTTGAGATGGAATCTCTCTACCTGTGCCCCACGGTTTTCCCCATGTCTGTGTGCAATGGAAGGGAGTCTTAGGCCCGTGTGACCAGAGAGGCTTCCTTGGCCGGGTCAGTTGTAGCTGGGCAGTCTTGTGTCTGCCCGCCCTATTGCGTATGTCATGGCTCCCCTGGTTATTGTTGGGGGGGCTTTAGGTTGGTTCTTCTTTTGGATGGTGTAGGACTTATCTGATGTGAGGGGACTTTTGTTTGATCTGGTTCGTAGGAAGGAGCCTACCTGAGCTGCCTTTTGTTGTCATGTCATGGGTTGGGAAATGGTGGGTCTGGGTGACCACTTTGCATAGGGAGATGCAAGATACTGTTTCACTGAGCTGTTCTTCCATTTTTGGGGCCACAACTGGTTTGTTTTCTTCTTACCATCTTTCAGAGTTCTCTTTTGGTTATCTCCTCTGCTATTTCCAGGGTTTATAGTGCTTAGTAGGGAGGAGCTGAGAGACATAGTTCTATGCTGTCTTGTGCCTTGTCATTCACTATTTTTTTCCTTTTTCTTTTTTGAGACAGCGTCTTGCTCTGTCACCCGGGCTGGAGTGCAATGGCACAGTCTTGTCTCACTGCCATCTGTGCCTTGTGGGATTAAATCATTCTTGTGCCTCCCAAGTAGCTGAGACTACAGGTGCCTGACACCATACCTGGCTAATTTTTGTATTTTTAGTAGAGACAACGTTTCGCCGTGTTGGCCAGGTGGGTCTTGCACTCCTGCCCTCAAGTGATCTGCCCACCTTTGCATTTGAAAGTACTGAGATAACAGGCGTGAGCCACCGTGCCCAGCCTCATTGGTTCTTAGGTGTTGAAATTTTAAAAAGCATTGAAAACTGTCAGAAAAATTTAGCATTTATTTTTCTGCGTTCAGTAAATCATATCACTCAGGGGTCTTATAGAGGTAAGGAAACATGAGAACCAGTCAGGTTAAATGACTGGTCCTGGGGCTCTGTTGGTCGTTAATTGCAGAACACAGATTAGAGTTAGACTCCTCTTGATGAATCCACTGTTTGTTTTTTGTAGCAAACTAAGTTGAAGACTTCTCTAGAAGAAAAGAGAACCATTGCTGTGCTGTAATGCTCTGGGCTTTATAATATTAACACACAAAAGAATTTATACATCAAGTGGAAAACCTCTCAGAATACAGGAAAGGAATTCAGTCTTCAATTAAGAGTGAATAACATACTGTGTTTGTTCCAATTTTAACATTAATCATTTTTTGTAAAGTCTAAAATAACATACTGTCTGTTTTTTCCTATAAAATATTTGAATGGCCTTATAAAATGTTTCTTGCAAAAGAAAGTTATCTCACTGGTTATCATCGTCATTTGTATTATACTTCAAAGAGAGTAAAGAATATGATGGAGACTGATGGCACTACCCAAACAAATTAACCTCATAGCTTAGCATTATGTGGGCCTTTTCATCAGGTCATCGCTGTTTACTCCACAGACATCAGATACCTCTCAGTTCTCCATGAAGCTTTTTTTCCTCTGCTGCAGAGATGGAGAAATGGAGAAACCCAGAAGTTAACTGTTAAGTTATTTGTAATGTTTTTTGAAGTCCCCAGGGATTTTACAGAAGATGGAGCCACAGTTGAACTCATCCCAAAACTCTTTGGAGGTCTGGGATGGGAGGCATTGATTTCTCTCCCTGAGGCACGGCAAGAAATAGGCAGAGTAAATAGGACTAAACACTGGCCCTGTTTAATGTCGCTTGAGTAATATGACTAAAGGGTGGGAGGAGTGGGGTGTCTGAGGATGGACTGGCTCTGTTTTTCTTCTTTCCATATGAACTTATTCCTTTTGCTTCTGCTTTTGTTTTTCCTTCCTGTTCCCTACTTAATAGTGTTGCTGAAAAATATCTCTGACCTGTATTGAAAAATGGAATTAAATGTACTGGGTTTTGGAGAACTTTTCCCATCACTCATAGTAAAACTCCAATATCGGTGATCCATAGGCTAAAATGAGATGTTCAGGAGTTAGGGTGAAACTTCCTAAAAAAGTGATACAGTGTGATGATGGTTGATATTGCAAACTTGTTTTCTGTAATGCATAATATAGCTGAGCTATGATCCTAAAGATAAGGTGGTAGGTGGTATTAATGCCAACAATGTGTACCGACTGTTTGTGGCTCAGACTCAAAGACTGTTAGCATTGGGCAGGGCCCCCTTTGGACCATGTTTGTAGCCTCTCTGCCGTCAGCAGAGTGTCTCTACAGTATAAACAGTGGTATTTGTGTCTCATAGTTACTTGTAATGAAGCAGCCTGTTGTATTGCAGGTGACCAATTCTGCTTTGCGGTAAACCTGCTCCGCCTCCCTGTAACTTCTACCTACATTGGGTTTTTGTCGGGTCTCTAGGATCATGCTGGGTGAATCTAATAATTGTTCTTGTTACTATCTGTCAAAATTCAGAACAGATGTTGTGACTTCTCAAAGTTGTTTCTCATCAGTCTTGAAGACTCCTTATCCTGCTGTTTTCTGAATGTTCTGTTTTGCCAGTATCCCGTCAAAATGTGGTCCTCCAAATGAAACACGGTTGCCCCCAAAGTTTTAGAGAAGTCCTTTGCTGTGTGGAAGTACAGATTGTGACATGTAAGAGTTGGGTGTCTGTAAATTCTATTTATCAGCCTCTCTCCATTTTTTCCCTTTGGTTTTTTTTTTTTTTTTTTTTTTTTTTTTTTTTTGGAGATGGAGACTTGTTCTGTTACTCAGGCTGGAGTGCAATGGTGTGATCTTGGCTCACTGCAACCTCTGTCTCCTGGGTTCAAGCAATGCTCATGCCTCAGCCTCTCAAGTAACTGGGATTACAGGTGTGCACCACAACGCCAAGCTAATTTCTGTAATTTTAGTAGAGATGGGATTTTGCCATGTTGGTCAGGCTGGTCTCGAACTCCTGGCCTCAAGTGATTCATCCGCCTCAGCCTCCCAAAGTGCTGGGATTACAGGCATGAGCCACTGTACCCAACCTGTTTCTTTTTCTTTTTTTATTGATACATAACTGTACATGTTTATGGGATACTTGTGATATTTTGATACATGCATATAATATGTAATGATCAAATCAGGGTAATTGGGATATCTAGTGCCTCAAACATTTATCATGTGTTTTAGGAACATTTCATATCTTTTCTTGTTATTTTGAACTATTGTTAATTATAGTCACCCTACTGTACTGTCAAACACTAGAACTTATTCCTTCCATTTAACTCTGTATCCATTAGCCAACCTCTTTATTGCCCCTCTCCCATGCTTCCCTGCCTCTGGTAACCACCATTCTTCTCTCTACCTCCATGAGGTCAACTGGATTGGCCCACACATTTGAGTGAGAACATGTGATACTTGTCTTTCTGTGTGTGGCTTGTTTTACTTAATATAATGACCTCCATTTCCATCCATGTTGCTGTAAATTACAGCATTTTATTCTTTTCTGTGGCTGAATAGTATTCCATTATATCTATCTGTAGACCACGTTTTCTTTATCCATTCATCCATTGATGGACACTTAAGTTAATTCAATGTTTTGGCTGTTGGGATAGTGCTGTAGTAAACAAGAGGGGTGCAGGTTTTCCTTTGATATGCTGATTTTCTTTCCTTTGGATAAATACTCGGTAGTGGGATTGCTGGATCATATGGTAGTTGTATTTTTAGTTGTTTTTCTCTTTCAGGTTCCGGGGTACATGTGCAGGTTTGTTATACAGGTAAATTGTGTGTCATGGGGCTTTGGTGTACAGATTATTTTGTCACCCAGGTAATAAGCATGGTACCCAATAGGTAGTTTGTTTTTGGTCCTCACCGTCCTCCTCCCCTCCACCCTCAAGTAGCCCCTCGGGTCTGTTGTTCCCTTCTTTGTGTCCATGTGTAGTCAGTGTTTAGCTTCCACTTATAACCGAGAGCATGCAATATTTGGTTTTATGTTCCTGCATTTGCTTAGGATAATGGCCTGTAGCTCCATTCATGTTGCTGCAAAGGACATGATCGTGTTCTTTTTTTATGGCCACATAGTATTCCATGGTGTATATGTACTACATTTTCTTTATCCAGTCTACCATTGATGGGCATCTAGGATGATTCTGTATCTTTGCTATTGTGAATAGTGCTGTGATGAACATACGTGTATGTGTCTTTATGGTAGAATGATGTATATTCCTCTCTGGGTATATACCCAATAATGGGATTGCTGGGTCAAATAGTAGTTCTGTTTTAAGTTGAGAAATCTCTAGACTGGTTGAACTGGTTTGTATTTCCATTAGCAGTGTATAAGTGTTCCCTTTTCTCCACAGCCTTGCCAGCATTTGTTATGTTTTGACTTTTTAGTAGCCATTGTGACTTATGTGAGATGGTATCTCATTGTAATTTTGATTTGCATTTTTCTAATGATGAGTGATGCTGAGCTTTTTTTTATGATTGTTGGCCACATGTATGTTGTCTTTGGAAAAGTTCTTGTCCTTTGCCCACTTTTTAATGAGGTTGTTTGTTTTTTGCTTGTTAATTTGTTACAGTTCATTATAGATTCTGGATGTTAGACCTTTGTCAGATGCATAGTTTGGAAATATTTTCTCCTATTCTGTGGGTTGTCTGTTTACTCTGTTGATAGTTTCTTTTTGCTGTGCAGAGGCTCTTTTGTGTAATTAGGTCCCATTTGTCAATTTTTGTTTCTGTTGCAGTTGCTTTTGGCATCTTCATCATGAAATATTGGCTAGGTCCTCTGTCCAGAATGGTATTTCCTAGGTTTTCTTCAAGAGTTTTTATAGTGTTAGGTTTTACATTTAAGTCTTTAATTAATCTTGAGTTGATTTTTGTATGTGGAGTAAGAAAGGGGGTCTAGTTTCAATCTTTTGCCTGTGGCCAGCCAGTTATTCAGCACTATTTACTGAATAGGGAATCCTTTCCCCATTGTTTGTTTTGTTGAGTTTGTCACAGATCAGATGGTTGTAGGTGCGTGGCTTTATTTCTGGACTCTCTATTCTGTTCCATTTGTTTGTGTGTCTTTGTACCAGTACCATGCTGTTTTGGTTACTGTAGCCTTGTAGTACAGTTTGAAGTCAGGAAATGTGATACCTCCAGCTTTATTCCTTTTGCTTAGAATTGCTTTGGCTATTCAGGCTCTTTTTCGGTTCCATGTGGATTTTAGAATAGTTTTTCTAATTCTGTGAAGAATGTCAATGATAGTTTGATGGGAAGAACATTGAATCTGTACATTGCTTTGGGCAATATGGCCATTTTAACAGTATTGATTTGTCATATCCCTTCTTCTTTTAAAAAGCTAGTTCTTAGAAAACCAAAGCAAAATAATAATTTATAATTAGGCCAGGCATAGTGACTCACACCTATAATTCCAGCACTTTGGGAGGCTGAGGTAGGAGGATCACTTGAGATCAGGGTTTGCAGCAGCAGTGAGCTATGATCGCACCACTACATCCTGGGCAACAGAGCAAGACCCTGTCTCTTTAAAAAGATATAAAAGAGGTAAATTAACTATCTTGCTCATGTAATATTGCCTACAGTGTGGATAACACACCTGTGAAACTTTATGCTAACACAAAGAGCTAATAATCCCAAACTGTCTCAAACTTAAGATTATTTACTCTTCAACCCTGAATGCTAAAAAGAAGTCTACAAGTTTGTACTTTATTGAACACTTTATTATAATAAAATTTTTGTTTATAAAATCCATACTTTCACCCAGTAAGCCTTTTGTTTATATTTATTTAACTCACAAGAACTACCATGCACACATGCTGAGGGAGGTGAGTGACTGCCCAGGCAGGGCAGATTTGCAATGCTGAGAGCTCTCCCCGCCCATCTTACCACCTCAGTGTCCGGTGTCTAGGAGGCTTTCCAGGTCGGATCAAATTTACTCTAAATTTGTCTAAATCGGCTTTCCAGACATCATAGCTACATATCTCTATTATCTCACTTTTCATAATGTTAGTCTCATTTAGACTTTTGTGTTTGTTTGTCCAAAAGTGTTTCAATACCAGATTACAGAAATGCCAGAGTATAGTAATCCGATGACATATATTATTATGTATGATTATTGTATAATATATAACTTATTCATATAATCTGGCATTATATAGTACCAGATTATAGTAATCAGAGGGGCTTTTTTTCTTTTTGTGGTGGAGGGGATGGAGTCTCACTCTGTCGCCCAGTCTGGAGTGCAGTGATGTGATCTTGGCTCAGTGCAACCTCCGCCTCCTGGGTTCAAGTGATTCTCCTGCCTCAGCCTTCCGAGTAGTTGGGATTACAGGCGCCTGCCATCAAGCTGGGCTAATTTTTGTAGTTTTTATAGAGATGGGGTTTCACCATGTTGGCCAGGCTGGTCTCGAACCCCTGACCTCAAATGATCCACCTGTCTTGGCCTCCCAAAGTGCTGGGATTACAGTTGTGAGCCACTGTGCCTGGCCTTATTTATTTATTTATTTATTTATTTTTACTTTTGTTGAAAAAAAAAAGCTTGTATGACCCAGCATACTGGTTTTATCACTCATTAAGTCACAAATGGCACGTTGAAAGTTGCTGCTTCTAGATCAGTGCCTGTCTGCAGTCTGTTGCTTATGATAAGTAGTTTGCTTCTTTAATCAAGAAAGTATTGCTGTGGGAAAATGTTAAACTAAACAAAGGTGCTCAGTGACTTGGTTAATTTACATTCTGTCCATATTCCTTGTCTGGCAGGGACCCTGTGACAAACCCTTCAGGCACCAGCATATTTCTTTTTTGAGACAAGGTGTCACTCTATCGCCCAGACTGGAGTGTGGTGATGCCATCATAGCTCACTACAACCTTGAATTCTTGGCCTCAAGTGATCCTCCAGCCTCAGCCTCCTGAGTAGCTGAGACTACAAGTGTATGACATCCTGCCCAGCTAAAGGGGCCAACATTTGGAATGCCTGTAGGTGCCACAAAACTGCCCCTGCCACCCAGTTCTAAGAAGTGGATCCATTGGTTTTCCAAGTCTCTAGTAGGTGTGAAGCCTGGTGAAAGGATGCTACACCTATTTCATATGTCAAATTAAACCCAACAGCCCAGTGCCATTTAGTGTGGGGACAGGTAATTCTACTGAACAGTTTGAGAATGAAACTTTGAAAATGGCAACGTGATGAGTTAGGAATTGGAGAGACCTAGGTTTGATTCTGGTTTCACTGTGTGACATAGTTTACTTCCCTTGAAGTCTGTCCCCACTCCCCAATCCATGAAATGGAGACATAAGCTCTACCTTGTAGGATTTTTAAGGATTAGGAATGATTTTTATGTGAAATATCCTGCATGATAGTGGATGCTTACTATTGTTAAGAATTTTGAAACGATAATTAAAGCTCTAAAAAAGAAAAAATATAGGTGATTGTATTAGGTAATAAAAAGTATGACATGAAACTATTGTTCAAAATGTGATACAAGAAGAAAAAGGAACAGAAGAACTTATATTCCAGAATTATTATTTTTTAAATGTAGGACAATTAGAAAATTAAACTGAATTTTTCTAAAATGGTCAGGAATGTAAAGAGGTGGGTATATTTTAAGTGTGTAAGTGGCAGAAGGAACTGCCTTCTTCAAAATAATGGAAAAACATTTGACTACCTAAAAATACAGAGTTCAAAAGCATAATTCCAAAAAAGGGAAAATACTTAAAACCAAATTATTATGTATCATACTTGTAATAGAGAAAATAAAGACTGTACATCAGTGGCATTTTATACCAGAGACATAATTGTAATCAAATAAATAAAAATTAAAGCACAAAAATCAATTTTGAAAAAAGTTGAACAGATAGAATAATGAACCCGCCATATCACTTGGTGACTAGAGGATGCTGGCATTCTCCTGCTTAGTGTCCTTTGAACTGGAGCCTGAATTTTATTAATGGTCCAGAAAAAGTTCATGAAGGTTCTCATCCTCCTTTGGTTGTATGTGTGTATAGGGGAAGAGAGAATCAATGATGAAGTTAAATCCAGAGTATCAGTAATAAAAAGGTAACTGGAAAATGTGCTTTATAGGCATGTGGATCTTTGTTCAATGAATAATTACTTCTTACATGTCGTTGTGTGATCTTTTCAGTAATCTACCCATTTAGAATCAAAGCTAGTTGAAGTTAGAAAGTATGGATCGCACATCTTGCCACTGTGTACATCTACTTTATACACAGCTAACAACTGTGGGACCCCAGTTACAAAGGCTGTTGGAGGTGAGCCCACTGAGAGCTGGCTGGGAGTTTCTTATGCAGGTTGTATTTGGGTTTTGGAGAAGGTGAGAGAAGTGCATTGTAGGAGGAAGGCAGAGCATGTACAAAGACTGCAAGGAAGGAAACAACCTTGGCATCTTTTTTTTTTTTTTTTTTTTCCAGGAACAGAAGGGAGGCTATTGAAGCCGAAGTTAGGTTAGCTTAGGGGTTGATGAGGCTGCAGAGTGAACAGAGATCAGATCATGCAGGGTCTTTCAGACTCTGGGAAGGAATTGGATTTTATCCTGAATACAACAGAATGATATTGAAGGTTTCAAGCAGGGGAGTAAGGAGATCCAATTCATATTTTAAGTTAAGTTTTGCTGCTGTGTGGGAGTTGGGTTGGAGGAAAGAGTGGGAGCAGAGTAATGTGTTCACAGTGGAGATAGAGAAGTGAGCAGATACGTGGGATGTTTGCATGTAGAGTGGATGTGTAGGGGGTTAAGGGAAAGGCAGGAATCAAGCCTGATTTGTCATAGAATTATTTCTTGCCAAAAATTACAACCTAAAAACATTTGGCATTTTGGAGCATTCTCAACTCTGGGCCCCCTCTGGTTCTGCACTCTTCTCGGACCTCATTTTAGCTGCCTTTTCTCCCTCTGCCTCCTCCCTTCTGTTCTGCTCTCCATTTGTGAGTCTCCTTAGTTTAATTCTCTATTTTCAACTCTAGATTTCCTCTACTTTTTCCTTTTAAAAACAATTCTTGCCAGTTGCCCTGGTGGCACCTGTTGTCCCAGCTTCCCAGGAGGCTGAGGCGGGAGGATCTCTTGAGCCCAGGAGTTCCTGGCTGTAGTGTAGTGTGCGACGTTAATCAGGTGTCTGCACTAAGTTTGGCATCAGTATGGTGACCTCTTGGGAGCTTGAAGAGGAGCCAGCTGGCCCAGGTCAGAAATGGAGCAGGTCAAAACTCCTGTGCTGATCTGTATAGCATCGTGCCAGTGAATAGCCACGGCACTCCAGCCTGGGCAACATAGCAAGACCCTGTCTCTATAAAACACAAAACACCATTCTTTATTTAATCACCTTTCTTCAAATAATCGACAGTCAAAATTTCTGCCCCTGACCTTTATCTGCAACCATTTGTAGAATTTGTGTAGTTAATCTGCTGCGTTCTGAAATAGCTAATGTGCATTTTTTTTTCTTGACCTTAAATTAGCTTCCTCTCTTGACTTCCCTTTTTCTTTTTAATGGTTCCACCAGTCTTTGTCATCCAGACAGGATAACTTAGTAATATGTGATTCATTATTTTCCTTCACTGCAATTCAACATGTAAACTCCAATATTGGTTCTAGGTTGTTGGTGAAGAAACTAAAGCTCGGAAGCATTGTCACCTGCCCAGAGTCACACAACTGGTCACTGGTGACATGGGTTTGTGAGCCCCACTCTGACTTCAGACCCACATTCTCAATCACTGCACTATACTATATGCCAGCGGTCCCCAACCTTTTTGGCACCAGGGACTGGTTTCATGAAAGACAGTTTTTCCATGGATTGGGTTGGGGGATGGTTTTGGGATGACTCAAGTGCATAACATTTATCATTAGATTCTCATAAGGAGCATGCAACGTAGATCCCTCACGTGTGCATAGTTCACAATAGGGTCACGCTCCTCTGAGAATCTAATGCCCCTGCTGATCTGGGACCTGGGGGTTGGGGAACCCTGCTATAGGCCAAGGAGATTTAGGATAACGCTTTTCCAAAAGACACCTAATCTTACTTTGTTTTTAAAATGTGCTAAATTTTAAGGCTGAGACTACTGCTATGAACGACTGTCATACTATCATTTAGTATATTCTCTGTAAGTATGTCACATATAGTATCTCTTTATAGAGATTTTCAGTTTCTTATGGCAGCTTATTTACATTCCTCCTTTTTGAGGGGGAAGAAGAAAGCAGTGATATTGAGTGGTGGGCACAAGATTCTCCCTTTTTTCTTCCCTACCATTACAGGCCAGAGATCATTTACCCTTGCTCTTGCAAATACTGTTTCATTATTCGAAACATAGTTGGCCATCTGGTGAAAACTGTGATTTAAAACTTGCATTTCTTTTATTACTAATGAAGTTGGAAACATTTTTTAGTGTTTACTACTGATTTCTATTTTGTGAATTGCATTCATTGTTCACAGTTACCATTATCCCCATTATTATCATTGGCCCTTAGCTCTGAAACTTGGTAGAGATGAATTAAAAGGTGCAACCAGTCTTCTAACTTCTGCATTAGAAATTGGGTTTAAGATGTCTTACATGAACCTGTGGTTTTTGAGTATTTAACAAACTTTTAAATTAACCATCTGAACGTTTACATCTCATCTTTACAAATTCTGGAAGTGATGGTGAAGAGTTGCCAGTTTGAGAGATTCAGGCTCAGCTAGAGAATGTGTTGGGCCTGAAGTAATGCAACTGTAAATGTATTTGTGAAGAACCTAAATGCACATACAGTGCTTTGCCTTCACACCAAAGACCTCTTTATAGTGCCTTAAGGTATGGTGAAGGCAGTAGCCCAGATAGAAGGCCCTCAGTGACAGTCCCATCTTTTAGAACAGAGCCCAGAGGATTAGGTTCTTGCAAGTTCAATCTGGGGAGTCTTCCTAAAGCCATCATGACAGGGTCTATCACTTCATTAACTCAACAAATATTAACTGAGCATCTACTCTGTGCCTCATTTTGTTCTAGACCCTGTGGTTATGGCAGTGAACAAAATGAGTAGATCTATCCCTGACCTCAGAGTTTCCCTTTGGAGACAAGTTGAGCTCCCCTGGAGGCTCTCCATTCTTGACTTTCTCAAGTCTAACTCCTTCTTTGCTTCCTAGCTCCTTGCCTTAATCCTGTTTCCTGTGGCCCTTAGATCAAACCTGACTTCCTCTTCATTTTCAGTGTTCTCTACTAAGGTCAACAGCTTCTGTTAATAAGGGACTTCTTTTATTCCTGGCTTCACCATGTCCTAGCTGCAACCCTCAGTCCCACCCAAGTCAGGCTGGTAAGTGCTGGCCCCAGGCCCCCAGTGTCCTCTTGGGAGAATTCTCTTTGTCTTGTAGTAGCTTCTCGTTGGAATACTGGCCATTCTTTTAACACATTGGCTTCTGAAACAAGTGTAGAACATGTGTGAACCCACTGTGTATATTGGGATTTATTACTCCCTAGGGAGTTTGGTGTACCTGAGGCATGTGACTTGTGCAGTTCCTCAAGTAACAGCCCAGGAATAATAATCTTGACTTGTAAGCATGGCCACATTATCCTGCAGCCCTGACTGTCCTGATGATTGGGTACCATCCATTCTTTGTTTTGTTTTGTTTTAACTTACTTAAAAGCAGTTTATGCTCAGTGAAGAATATTTGAAAAATACTGACAAATATGAAGTGGCTTTGTTTGTTTGTTTAAACACTGGTTAAGGTTTTCTTTTGGCAGGGGAGCTTACTTTCTAAACAACTGTTTTATGTGCAAGTGCATACTTTTCTCCTGCTTTCATTGATGTTTTACAAGTTGGCATTTATGTCTTATCTGTAACCTGCTTGCAGATTGGTCGCTAGCCACTTGCAGAGTGCAGTTAACAAGAGTGAGCTCCAATATAAAGATGGTGATTCATTTCCAAAGCTAACCTAGAGGAAGAAGCACAGGTGTCCCACCTCCAGATGTACCCCTTAGCTTTTGGAGCAGAAAGTGGGCAGTTTTAAAAGTCAGGGGAGAGTGTGAGCAAGGTGGGGGGGATACCTGGGTTAGCTTGGTGTCTCATCAACGAGGCGGCTGAGCTGGTGACCGCTGGCGTCTTCATGGGCGTGACGAGGCCATAAGCCCCTCAGGTGGGAGAGAGCAGTGTGCATGTTTTTCAGCTGTTCTCTCAAGGCAGCCTCCTGATGGATGAGAGTTCCATAGCAGGCATGCTTTGGTCTGTAACTTGACTAACTCTCGAGGACTTGGATGAACTTAGTAGGGAATGGCGGGTGAAGGAGGGAGTAAAAAGCTATTTTTTAGCATTTCTAAAAGGCTGCGTAGGAAGTGGGGAATGAAAAAAAGAAAACATCTCTTTGAAAAATGGGGTACTTGGTTACATATTTATGTAACACCTTCTCCCGCTTTGAACACAGCTAGTTTTCAGGAGGTCCGGGCCTGTGTCAGTGCGCTCTAGGGTGCTGTGGGTTACGTTGATTCTGGGGTCTGCCTTGACCTTGCTTGTGAGGAATGCTTCAGAGACCTCACTACGCAGCCAGCACATTCGTTTTCTAACAGCCACGTTTCCAGATTTTCTTTCCTTCCTTCCTCTCCTCCTGTTGGCTTTGTGTTCCTCAGTGTGGCTCTCCGTTTCCTGCCAGTCTTCCTGGGGACTCTTCCTTCCCCAGGAGCTGCCCGTAAAACCTTTCCCCACCTCTGCTTCTTTCTTTTCTTCTAATATTTCAACATAATCAAGATATTTTGATTATTCACATACATTTTACAAGGACATTGTAAAGAAAGGGCCTTGTGGCCCAACTGTGGCCTGAGCAGTGTTTGTTCCCCGCACCGAGGCAGCATATTGCGATGGTTTAGACTGAGAACTGAACCCAGGGCCCAAGGCCTGGCTTTACCATTTAATGTGATCTGACCTCTCTGCGCCTTCTTACGCTTGTCTATAAAATACGGTGTGAAAATGTCCATGTAATTTGGTATTGTGAGCATTAAATGCACTAATACATGCAGAGTACTCACTTGGAGCAGTGACTGACACATAGGGAGTGCTAAATAAATATTAGATGGTTATTGCACATACTTAAACTGCTTGGAAGCACTGGTGTGAAAGAATTTTCTAGCTAATAATGAGTGTTCAAATGTCTTTATGTTGAACACAGTTCCTTTTTTAAATGGCCCATCTCATGGATTCAGGTACTGCCTGTTGCAGTTTTTTACATGGATTGGTTTCTGCTTTTAGGAGCCTTTAAAATAAATAAATAAATAAATAAATAAATAAATAAAAGAATTGTATGTGTTAAGGTAGTAAAGTCTTCAAACATAATTTTGGCCTTTAAGGGATGTTTTTGTACTCACTGGCCTATACTGGAGTTGTCACTCACGGCCTCTGCTAGCTACTTCACAGCTCCTGTGAAGGACACCGCTCTGCCCGCAGCCCCTGCTGGGGAGAAAGCTCTCTGAGGACTGTGTCCTCCCTCTTCTCCTTTTCCTGGGGTGGCTGATTTGATTGGGATGGGACACCAGAGAGCTATCTCTGTCATGGCCTTCCATGGGAAAAACACGAGCCAAGCCAGTTTGATTCTCTTGAGAATTTTAGTTTGGGAAATCAGAAGGAAAAAGTCATGGGAGCCGAAATTGAAAGAATGCCATGAGCTAATGGCATGAGGACAGTCCTGCCTGGCAGTGACAAGGCAGCAAACACAGAGTCTGACAGCAAGAATTAATACGAAGTGGAAGAGAAGATGTGACAATTGCACGCGACAGAGAAAACTAAACACAGAGAGAAGCCAAGTTAGGTTAATGGCAGAGGCCCAGGGAGAACATCCCAGACATAGCTGTACTGTGAGTTCTTTCTCACAGCAAGTTGCTCACATGTTTTCCTGGTCTCTTTGTAATTGTATTCTCATTATTTGAAGCTTTGCATTCAAAAGCTTCTAACTTAACAGCAGCTGTATAGCATATGTAGTCCTTTTCCTTTCCCATCGAAAGGATTACTCTCATTTTGTTCTTATTGCCTTAATACCTATTCTGCAGTTTACAGTGACATAAATTGAACTCACTTTTTAGTACTGTCTTCAAGTCTCCATATTCCATGCTGTATTTTCCTGATAGCACTAATTTATTTTCTTCTTTTTTTTTGGAATATGTCTTCTATTGCACTCCTGTGGAATTTGCAAATCTGGACCCCTCAGTTCCTATGCAACACGGGGTTGTGATTTCTCTCAGATCTAGGGCGTGGACTCCTTAGGGCAGCAGCCTCAGCCTCTTTGTATTCATACAGTACTGTGGGCTGTGCTGAGCAGGTGATAGATGCCCAACAAGTCATTGGTCATTTCTCGTGGTTCTTTTAGTTCTTGTCATCCTGGCTTATCTTGGATCACAAAAGAGGATGTTTTAGCCCTTTGCTAGGATGTATCTTTTTTTTTTTTTTTTTTTTACAAGCTTTACATTTATTTGATGGAGAATAAGTATTAAAGAATTTGAGAGAAATGAGGGAGTTACACAGTAACTCTTGGCTTTGATTAGTAACTAAGTTTCTCATTTGTGCTGTGAAATGGTGATACTCCAATGGCGGAGGAGTGAATAAGCTCATATTAAGTGAGATGAACACCTGATATCTAAATCCCTACTAATATTTGCTTTGGGCCCTAAGTGTATACTGTGGTTAACAAAGTAACTTGTCTTGACATTACTGCCGCATGTGGGTTTGTTTTTCTTTCGGTATTCCCTTTTTTAGCATATTTGGGAAACCAGTTTATTTGCCAAGTTACTGTATTTGCTACCATGTTTGAATAATGCTGTGTTTTGTCATTGAATGTAACTTCCATGATCTTTAAAAACAATGCTTTGAAATAGTGTTCTCATCTGTATATTGTGTCTCTCATGTCCTAATTTCTTCTTAAAAGAACTCAAGTCATATTGGAGCAGGGCCCATTCTTAGTGACCTCATTTTAACTGATTACTTCTGTAAAGACCCTCGTTCCAAATAAGGACACATTCTCAGGTTCTGGAGATTTGGATTTCAGTATATAAATTTGGGGAAAACACAGTTTCCATAATACAGAGGAACCACCAGCCTACTAATTACCACAGCACCCATAAACCAGGCTTCCTTGGTGTCAAAGCCAAGAAGCTTAAAAGATTTGTTTGCACCTAGAGCCCACAGTCATTAGGTTGAGACTTGTGAGTCTCACTAGATATTGGCACAGTTACCAGAAAATCCTTAAAGGACTCTCCTCATCTCTCACCTGGATGAGGACAGGAGCCACCTAACGTGTCACCTTCCTGCTGCCGACCTTGTCCACCTTCAGTCTGCTCTCAACGCACGCATCTCTGGGTTCCGCTACTTCCTAGTCATATGACCTTGGGCAAGTTGGGTAACCTGTGTCTGTGTCCCTGTCTGTTGTAGTGATAGTTAACCGAATCTACAAATGTAAAGTGATTGGTAGAGTACCTGATGTTAAAAGGTGTGGTAGCCAGAATGGTGGCCCTCCAGTGATGGCCTGTCCTAATCATCCCTGGAACCTGTGAATATGTTATTTTACGTGGCAAAAGGGACTTTCAGATGTGATTAAAGACCCTGAGATTGGGCGGGGGCGGGGGGGGGGGCGGTTATTTTGGATTATCTTAGGGCCCATTGTAATCACAGTGGTCCTTAAAAGAGTCAGAAGAGATGTGATGACAGAAACAAAGGTCAGGCTGGGCGCTGTGCCTCACACCTGTAATCCCAGCACTTTGGAGGGCCAAGGCAGGAAGATCACTTGGCCCCAGGAGTTCAAGACCAGCCTGGGCAACGTAATGAGACCCCATCTCTAAAAAAAAAAAAAAAAAAACAATGCTTGGTGGTGGTGTTTCATGCCTGTAGTCCCAGCTACTCAGGTGATTGAGGTGGGAGTTTCTCATGAGCCCAGGAGTTCAAGGCTGCAGAGAGCTATGATAGTGCCACTGCACGCTAGTCTAGATGACAGAGTGAGATAGACTTGCTGACACCTTGATTTTAGCCCCATGAGACTTCCCCCATTTTAGACTTCCGACCTCCAAAAACTGTTAGATAGTAAATTAGCGTTGTTGTAAGCCACTGCATTTGTGGTAATTTGTTACTACAGCAATAGGAAACGAATACATAAGTGTCAGCTGTTTTATCTGGTTTTCCTGTTCTTACTGTAAATAAGATTTTCTTTAAACAGAGGAGTCTGTGGCCAAAGACAGTTGGAAAATGAGTGGACTAGGTGGTCACCAGCATTCTTGTCCCATCTCCCATCCTGATGTGGCAGGTACTCTCTCTAAGACAGTGCCTAGCCCCAGTAGTTTCTCAGCATTTGTGGAATGTTTAGGGAGGGCTGGGTGGTGGTCTCCATTGTGGAGCCGCCTGTGGGATTCTCTCGAGTCCCCACATCACTCCTGGAGGATTCTTCATAATTATTTGGCTATTTTGGTATTTGGTTGTTCCTTCATGTGCCATATTGACCTTGAGCTCTGTGTTCCAGGTTTATGGGTGTCTTTTGGGGCCTATGCACCTTTGTGGGCTCCACTGGTTTTCCTTTTACCCCATAAATTTGTCACTTCAGGTCATTCAAGTGACTTCAGATATTATATATTCTGTGATAAGAATTCATTACACAGACACCCCAGGCAAGCTGGACTCAGAGTTAGGGCCAGGAATGCTTTACCGGAATAGAGCCAGAGACAATGTTGGGCCACGAGCTGCTTCTAGAACAGCCTGTGATTTCGCCTTTAGGCCTAAACTAGCCCCGTGATGCATTCTGGGCTTATTGGTTGTTTGCAGCATTTTTTAAAACCTACAAAATGAGTTAGTTATTTGCTTTCTTTTTTAACCTGTACGGAGAAGCTGTAATGCCATTTTTGTATATAGTACCACTGCTGCTTTTGTAAAACAGGAACCCATGAAAGTATGAAGCCAGTCTACAGTGCTAGAGGAATTTCATTTCACTTCAAGTTTCTTGGATTAATGTCAACATTATTTCACTGGCATGAAAGATACTAAGTTTTTAGAGTCTGTACCCTTTAGATAAAACATGAAAGAATTTTGGTGCATGTTTTGATGTGCAGAGTCGGGGGCAGCTCCCTCAGCAGACCTTTGTGTAGTTGATAATCGAATTATTTGGCACTCTACATAAAGAATGTGAGCTTCCAGGTGCAATTTGTCTGTTTTGAAAAGGACTGTGGAATCTATTATGATTTATAAAAAATCCTGTATTCAGATTGAATGAGTGACAAGAGTATATTTATTGACCATATCCTTTTTCTTTTAAAGCCATTAGTAGAACATGCCAACATTTTTAAAAGCATCTCCATTAGTGCTTTCACTGGTGGGATGAGAAGTTGTAGGAGTTAGTAGTGACAACTTCATGACCAGGGCTCAGGCTTGTAACTTAAGGGATTATCGTGCACTGACAGTGCTGCCTAGATGGGCAGTCAAAGTAGGGTGACCCAAACAGAGATGCTCCCCACCTCCAGACAGCAGAGTGTCTGTCTGTCTAATATCTCATGGTCTTAACTAAAAATTGTTGATAAATAGGTGGCTCTGCTATAAGAAATAATTTTCTTATTTGTAGAATCAAGGACAAGCAGTGGCAGTTCAGGCCAGAATCTGGAGGCACTCCACACCTGAATTCAAACTGTGGTTGGATCTCTGCATGTGGTATCCTACCTCTCAAACTCAGCACATCTCAGATAGAACTCCTCATCTCTCAAACTGCTCCTAACCCTGGGAAGAATTAGATCACCTACACTGTCTCTCCTATTTGCCTGCAGATCAAGACACAAAAATTCAAGTCTGGAAGACTCTGAAGTGGCGAGTTCATTTGAAGGGTGCAGGTCACATTCATTCCTCTGTGTTAGCTGTGCTTTTTGTGCAGTCAGACTTGGCATTATCTACCAATATATAACAGCCTTGAGGGTATCTCAAGAGCAGTATTAATTCACAATACTCAGGAATTAGGCAGTGGAGAATAGGGGGCATGGAGGTACAAATAAATGATTTTTCCATTTACTTACAATTCTGTACTAGGGTCCTTTAGAGAGCCTGACGGTTTCACACCAGTTGAGATCTGGGCAGAGGACCTGAGAATAATGTGAAATCTCTTGAAAGATCGAATGGTGTAATGGAAAGGACATTGGTGGGGGTCTGAGAAACCAGGGAGTTGATCCTTTGCCTCCAGGACTTATTACTAGCAGTGTAAAGAGGTCTGTAACTTGATCGAGTCACTAAACTATCTCTGAACCTTTTTTTTAAAAAGATAACACCAACCTCTACCCTCCTGGTGTATTAAGAGTAATTGAAATAATATTTGTAAGTCAATTAGCGTAGAGCAGGCACTCAGTAAAGGTTAGTTGGTTAGGCCGGGCGTGGTGGCTCACGCTTGTAGTCCCAGTACTTTGGGAGGCCGAGGTGGTAGGATCAGCTGAGGTCGGGAGTTCGAGACCAGCCTGACCAACATGGAGAAACCCTATCTCTACTAAAAAATAAAAGAATTAGCCGGGCGTGGTGGCATATACCTGTAATCCTAGCTACTTGGGAGGCTGAGGCAGGAGAATCATGTGAACCCGGGAGGCGGAGTTTGCGGTGAGCTGAGATCACACCCATTGCATTCCAGCCTGGGTGACAAGAGTAAAACTCCGTCTTTTTTTTTAAAAAAAAAAAAAAAAAAAAGTTGGTTAGTTTTCTCTATTCTCCCCACCCTGCGTCTAACTCAGGCAGAGATGTTACTGGTCTTTGTAACTACATTAATCAGTGAGAAACTGCTTGGGTTTCATGTGCAATGATATTGGAAAGAAAATACATTTAATGAAGTGCATTAAGTTTAGCAAACTGCCTTATGCTTTTGTTTTGAAAGGAAGAAGACATCTGTAAAATATGAACTGCATGGGAAAATAAATTTAAAATGCATAAAGTAATGGAAAGGCAATTACATTTATAATTGTTCAAAGAAATAGAATATGCTGTGGTCAGATTTTTAACAGTGGAAATTTTGCATAATAAACTCTGGTAACCCTAGGAGGAGATCATCAGGAAGGGGAAAATGAGTAACAGAAATGTTTTAAAATGAAGAAGTGATATAACTATAATTCTTAGCACAGGTGTAAAGCATGCTATTGGAAATACATCAGATTGGTTATGCAAATAAGCCCCAATTTAATCTGTTACAAACATTTTCAACTGATGAAATTGGGCATGAAATGTTGGAAAAATTGGTGCATTTAAGTTTTAACTTTCCAGAGAGCCTACTATTCTGACCATAAGAAACATCATCTTTAAAATAACCTGTAGCCGTTGATCTAGTAATTTTGGATAAAATAATGGAACAGCTCTAATGGAAGAATATATAGTTTATGCCAGTCTATTCATAGTAATATATAAAAAATACATAGGCAAGTAAATGTAAATATGTTCGTATATATTCTGTGAAAAATGTACACATATAAACAAAATCCTATTGCGATCTGGCAAAGCAAAAAGCAAAATAGAATAATATGTACTACTAAAAATCATAAGTCCACAAACTATCAATATTCAGAAATAGGTAAATGAAATAAATTTAAAAAGAAAGTCATCCTATTATATCTTTTTATTTTGTATTCTTTTGAGATGGACTTTCACTCTTGTAGCCAAGGTTGGAGTGCAGTGGCGTGATCTCGGCTCACTACAACTTCCACCTCCTGAGTTCAAGCGAGTTTTGTGCCTTAGCACAAGTAGTAGCTGGGATTAGGTGCCCACCACCACGCCTGGCTAATTTTTGTATTTCTAGTAGAGATGGAGTTTCACCATATTGGCCAGGTTAGTCTTGAACTCCTGACCTCAGATGAACTCCTGATCTCAGGTGATACGCCTTTCGTGGCCTCCCAGAGTGCTGGGATTATAGGCGTGAGCCACCTTGCCCAGCCTATTACATCTTATTTCCAGTTTTGGCTGCTGTTTCAGGGATATAGAGAAGCACAAGACTGATAGCTTCAGGGAAATGAAGTTCCAGCGTGGGAAGATAGGTAACAATGTGCAAATATTGACTAAATAAATTTGGATGAATAAGTGCTGTGAAGGAAGTAAGACGGCAGTAGAATGGAGAGGATCACGGTGCCAAGGACTGGCCCTATCCTAGGAAGGCTGAGGCAGGGAGGATTCCTGAGCTGAGCTGTGTTGTTGGAGGAGTGGGCCAGTAACGATGTGGGCTCAGGGAACAGAAAGTTAAGGGTTTTCAGACTGGAGTGAGTTTGGTATGTGTGAACCAAGAGCAGCCAGTGTGTCTAGATCAACAATTGTATGTTGACCTGGTTTATATTAAGAACTAAGTTATTTTATTTACTTACTTTTATTATTTTGAGATAGTCTCACTCTGTCATCCAGGCTGGAGTGCAGCGGTATGATCTTGGCTCACTGCAACCTCCGCCTCCTGGGTTCACACCATTCTCCTGCCTCAGCCTCCTGAGTAGCTGGGACTACAGGCATCCGCACCACGCCTGGCTAAGTTTTGTATTTGTAGTAGAGACGGGGTTTCACCATGTTGGCCAGGCTGGTCTCCACCTCCTAACCCCAGGTGATCTGCCTGCCTCAGCCTCCCAAAGTGCTGGAGTTACAGGCGTGGGCTACCTTGGCCAGTTGTTTTTTTTCTTTTTATGGAGACAGGGTCTCCTCTGTTGCCTAGGCTGGAGTGCAGTGGCACCATCTTGGCTCACTGCAATCTTCTCCTCCTGGGTTCAAGTGATTCTCATGCCTCAGCCTCCCAAGTAGCTGGTATTAAAGGCGTGCACGACCATGCCCAGCTAATTTTTGTAATTTTAGTAGAGATAGGGTTTCAGTTTCACCATGTTGGCCGGGCTAGTCTCAAACTCCTGGCCTCAAGTGATCTGCCCACCTTGGCCTTCCAAAGTGCTGGGATTACAGGTGTGAACTACCACACTGGCCACATTTTACATTTTAACACAACCAAATTTTATTTTTCTTTATCAGTTATCTTTTCAATCACCCCCAAACCTAATGACTAAAAGAGCAGCCACTTATTTCAGTGTGTGCTTTACTCACTGGACAGTTACCTGTCCCTCTGAACGGCCTCATGCATGTATAGGGAAGCTCTGCCTCTGCAGGCTGGCTGGCTGCTGCGGCAACTAGGGGGCCACTGAGCCAGGAGTCATTCATCAGTGAGCCGGCGAGCCTGGGCTTGTGCTCATGGAGGGCTTAGGGTTCCGGTAGAGTGGAGCAGAGGTGTGTAACATTCCTTGAGGTGGAGGCTCTGAATTGGCGCAGTGTCACTTTCTCTGTATTCTATTGGCTACAAGACTAGCCCAGGTTCAAGGGGTGGGAAATAGATGAGTTTCCATGGGAGGAACTGCAATGTCAGTGCACTGAGATGTGCCTACAAGGAGGGCTGGAGGATTGGTCCATGCTTGCAGTCCATCCCATTTCACCTTATGCTTGGTGCTTTTCTTCTATACTTTAGGTGTAAGAAATTACAATCCTGTATGATCCAACATTTTACGGTTTTGCCTTTTCATATTTAGGTCTTTCAGTGTTTACATATTATTTTAAAAAATTGAGAACAGCACGATAAACATGAGGAAAAATGAAGTTTCAACAACTGACAGTGGGGGATGTTAAAAGGGTTAGAGGCTGTGCACGTGGCAGAGCAGGGGCTATTTGGGGAATCTTTGTATCTTCAGCTCAGTTTTACTGTGAGCCTAAAACTGCTTTAAAAATAGTCTGTTAAACAATTGTATTACCATAATATGACTCATCTTCATTATGACAGTAATGTGTGAAGGAGACGTACAGGAAGACAGGAGCTGTGTGAAGTGCAGAAATCAGTGAACACCTTCTTAGAAAGTGCTTCAAACCAGAGGCAGGATTGTATACTTGTCAGACTGTGGCCTTTGGACCAGTGGTTCTGAAGAATAGTTAAGCCTTTGCTGCTATTGTTTGTAGCTGTGCCAACCTTACGCAGATTACTCAACATCTTTGAGGTTTGGCCTCTTTGTAAAATGGTATAATAATCTTTATATATCTCTTGAGAATTTTTGAATGAAATGAAATATGCATATCACCTAGCATGGGGCAAGGCCTGTAAAATAAATGTTAGCCTATTTTAGAAGTAGTTTTCCACTCTTCTGTTAATCTCCAATTAAGATGAGGACCTCTGTAGGTCTTTTGCAGAATTAATTGTTCCTACCATTTCTTCTTGGCCTTCAGTTACCTCCCTGATGCTGTTTTCTATGAACATTCTTTTTGAATCTTCTGGGTTTGTCTGACTGGAGTGGTTATTTGGCAATCGGTTAAGAGCAGCTGGTTGGCTGACCTTGGGCTTTTGAGATCCTTATGTTTGAAACCATGGCAGGCATCCAGATCGCATCAAGCCACTCTCAGGTGTGTGTGTTCCTAATCACAGCCTGAACTTTAGAATTGGGCACGTCCTGACTGGAGTGAGCAGAGAAAGGGAGAATACTTTAGGGAACAATGTGAAAGAATCAGATCTGAGGAATAAGAAGGTGGGGGAGGGAATAAACATTTCTCTAGCGTCTGTTCTGTGGCAGGGTATAGCCTAGAAGGCAAAGGCTACCTGGAGCGTGCCAGGTTGAAGATGGTGGGCCATTTGGCAAGGGAGTTGGGTCATGCCTTCTCATAGATCGAGTGGAGGACAGCTCTACAGCTTTACCAACTTTAGGAGGAATAAATTTCTTTTATGGCTTGACTTAAAACAATAACCCAAGTCATCGTTATACTTTTCTTCCTAGGTTTGTCAGTGGCCCAGCGGAAATTTGCTCATTCACTCAGAGACTTTAAGTTTGAGTTTATCGGTGATGCTGTGACAGATGATGAACGATGCATAGGTAAATAAACATGAGATTTTGGTTTGTTTTCCTTTGCCATGGCCACCAGATAATCATTCCTTTCTTGTTACAGATGCTTCCTTACGTGAATTTTCAAATTTTTTGAAGAATCTGGAGGAACAGAGAGAAATTATGGTGAGTTGAGAGGGGTGTAAATTAATAAGTCAGATTTCAAGGGGGAAAAATCTGGTTTTGGAAGCTGGTTCTGGTAGAAGTTGTGATGCATTTATCTCTGAGTACAGTAGTGCATTGTAATGGAAAGATGAGGTTTCAGGAGCCCTGATTTCTAGTTCCATGAGGGGACTGACCACGGTCAGAACTTGGAGAAACTGCAGGACCTCCACCAAGGCCTTGCTTTTGCATCTGTAAAGTGGACAGTGGGACTACATCACTGCTTTCTAGCTTTTTGTTGCAGCAGAGCACTTTCAGTTATGTAGACTCTCATGCAGAAGCTTAATATATTAGGGGAATAAAAGCAGAAAAGCTTACGTAGAAGCAGAGGACAGCTGGGCGATGTTAGCTCCTGACTCATACCCCTGTAGATTTCTAGGCTGCGTGGAAAGGGAGAGAACCTGGGCCTTAGAGGTCTTTGAGATCCCACTTTGCATCAAGATTCATGATCATAACAAGAATAAGAAGAACTACCCTTGGCCAGGCGTGGTGGGTCATGCCTGTAATTCCAGCCCTTTGAGAGACTGGGTGGGTGGATTGCACAAGCTCAGGAGTTTGACACCAGCCTGGCCAACATGGTAAAACCCCATCTCTACAAAAATACAAAAACTAGGCTGGGTGCAGTGACTCATGCCTGCAATCCCAGCACTTTGGGAGGCTGCTGTGGGCAGATCACCTGAGGTCGGGAGTTTGAGACCAGCCTGACCAACATAGAGAAACCCCGTATCTACTAAAAAAATACAAAATTAGCTGGGCGTTGTGGCACATGCCTGTAATCCCAGCTACTCGGGAGGCTGATGCAGGAGAACCTTGAACCCAGTAGGTAGATGTTGTGGTGAGCCAAGATCGCACCATTGCACTCTAGCCTGGGCAACAAGTATGAAACCCCGTCTCAAAAAAAAAAAAAAAACAAAAAAACCCAAAAAAAAACTAGCCAGATGTGGTGGCATATGCCCGTGGTCCCAGCTACTCGGGAGGCTGAGGTGGAAGGATCACTTGAGCCCAGGAGGCTGAGGTTGCAGTGAGCTGAGATTGTGCCACTGCCCTCCAGCCTGGGTGACAGAACAAGACCCTGTCTCAAAACAAAACAAAACAAAAACTGTCCCCCATGGAGTGCTCTTCATATGCAGTGCTGTGCTGAGTGCCTTAAGTGTATGATCTCAATTAACACGCACTCAGCTGTAAATTTGGGAGTTACTGAATAATTGCCTGCTTTTCTGAAAAGCTTACATTACCTTCCTAATGATATTCTTTAATTAAACCAGATTTACAGCAGAATTGCTACTAGGTTATGACACACTATCTATTCTCACCATTTATTTCAGGCTTAAAAAAATACAGATTCAGGCTGGGCGAGGTGGCCCATGCCTGTAATCCCAGCAGGCCAAGGTGGGCGGGTCACCTGAGGTTAGGAGTTCGAGACCAGTCTGGCCAACTTGGTGAGACCCTGTCTCTACTAAAAATACAAAAAAATTAGCTGGGTGTGGTGGTATGCACCTGTAATCCCAGCTACTTGGGAGGCTGAGGCAGGAGAATCACTTGAACCTGGGAGGTGGAGGTTGCAGTGAGCCAAGAGTACACCACTGCACTCCAACCTTAGCAACAGAGTGGGACTCTGTCTCAAAAAAAAAAAAAACAACAAAAAAAACAGATTCTTTTTTCTATATTCTTGAAAATAAGTACTGTCTAGAATTATGTTACAGTGTGTGTGTGTGAGTGGGTTTAGATGTGGTAGAAATAATACTGGACAGATTAGCTAAGTTGGTTTACCTTGACTGTGTGCCAGTGTATTAGTCTGTTCTTACACTGCTATGAAGAAATACCTGAGACTGGGTAATTTATAAAGGAAAGAGTTTTAATTGACTCACAGTGCTGCATTGCTGGGGAGGCCTCGGGAAACTTAGAATCATGGCGGAAGGCAAAGGAGAAGCAGGCACCTTCTTCACAAGGCGGCAGGATGGGCTGAGTGCAGGCGCGGGAAATGCCAGATGCTTATAGAACCATCAGATCTCACAGGAACTCACTATCATGAGAACAGCATGGGGGAAACCACAAGTTACCTCTACCTGGTCCTGCCTTTGACATGTGGGGATTATGGAGTTTACACTTTCAGGTAAGATTTGGGTGAGGGGACAGAGCCAAACCATATCAGCTGGGAGCTGTTCTAAGCTATTTACCTAATACAAAGTCACTGAATTCTCACATCAACCCTATGAGATAGATTCTGCTATTGTTCCCCATTTAACGGATGAGGAAACTGAGGCACTTTACCTTGCCCTAGATCACATGGCATCTAGGAGGTAGAGCTGGTTTGTGTTAAGAAGCTGGCACTCTGAACTATCCTCCCTGTCACTGCAACTGGCTTCATAGGTGTCACTCTAATTTCCTGGGTGGTGGCTGGTGGGTGTTTATGTTGGGTAAGGCTGCAGGAGGACACTGATTTGGATTTAAAAAGTGACAGAGGGCCAGGCATGGTGGCTGATGCCTGTAATCCCAGCACTTTGGGAGGCTGGGGTGGGTGGATCACCTGAGGTCAGAAGTTTGAGACCAGCCTGGCCAACCTGGTGAAACCCTGTCTCTACTAAAATTACAAAAATTAGCTGGGCATGGTGGTGGGCACCTGTAATCCCAGCTACTCGGGAGACTGAGGCAGGAGAATCACTTGAACCCGGGAGGCGGAGATTGCAGTGAGCTGAGATCGCGCCACTGCACTCCATCCTGGGCAACAGAGCAAGACTCCATCTCAAGAAAAAAAAAGTGACAAAGACATATGTCCTCAAAAGCCCTAATGTAATTTGCACTCATTCCTAAATTTTGAGGTAATTTGTGTGTATATAATGCAGATACTGTAGAGGGTATGTGAAGACCCGTGGTCCCATGAGGTTTTTCTGGCACACACTGACAGATTCAATCATTATTCATGTGATCCTGTAGTCATCAATTTTTCAGCTATTTAGGGAAGACTAAATAAAATGGTGAATAAAAATAGCGTCGTGATGTCACCTTTCTAGTACATGGAGTAGATGTGTGGGCTGGTGAGGTACGTGTTTTTAGTTTACGTTAAGAGTGTCAATTTTTCGTTCTTAACCCTCTTTGACAGTTGTACTTTCCTGGCATCCTGAACATTTAGCACATACCTATTGATCTCTTTTTATGTTCCAGTTGCTGTTGAGAAACTCAGGACATAGGTAAGGGCAAAGAAAGCAAAAGTCCCTGTCTTCATGGAGGTTAGATTCTAGGCAGGGGTAGTGAAGTAGAAATAAACCTGTAATCCATTGGCAGGCAGTGAAAAATGCTACAAAACAGTACAGGGCAAGGAGCCAGGTGGGGCGGGGCCACAGCGTATCTGGAGTGGTGAGGTGCTGACTACCTTTTCAGTAGGGTACTGCACAAAGGGCATCATCCTGGTGTCTGGAGGAAGAGTTCCGAGCAGAGTGGTGCTGGATTTTAGCTCTGCAGAAATAGTGTGTGACCGTTGTCAGGCTCAGTATTCTGTTTCTGTTTTAGGTTCCTTGAAATGGAGTGATGAGGTCCAAAAACGGGAACATGGTATTGGCTCCAGGCTGTGTGGTGTAGACAGCATGGTTTGCAGAGCTGTTGTTAGCCAACTGACTGGTTTAATCTCCAGCTGTGATGGAGGTTGATAGGGTCTCTGTGTTAGACGAGGTTGGGTTCCCGTGCAGGGTAGGAATGAGAATAGGGTGGTGTCTGTATAAGGCCAAGAACCTTAGAGAGGAGTGCTGTGGTGTGTCACACACAACCCATTGTGGGAACAGAAACACCTGCTGGAAAGCAGGACGCTGTCCAAAGCTGGGATGGGTGGTAGCCACGGCCAACCACGGAATTAACAGGACACCTCCTAATGCTTTCTTCCTTTTTAGCTTGGAAAATTTCAAACATGTACCAAAGTTGAGAGAAATATACAATGAAACTACATGGACTCAACACCCAGCCTCAGACCAGTCTCATTTCTCCTGTGATCCTTACTCCCCCTGGCCCCCTGCTATCCTCATTATTTTGACAGAAAGCCCAGTTTCATTCACAAATACTTCAGTATATATCTCAAAAAGTGGACACTTAAAAAAACACAGTGTCTTTATCACAATCAGCAATTTCTTAATTTTATGAAAAATTAGGTCATATTCAAGTTTTCCTGATACTCATTCAAATTCTGTCTTTCCCTTCCCCACCGCCACCCCCAATAACAGTTGGTCTGTTTGAATCTGAATCCGAACATATTACATTTAATTGATACATTTCCAAGTCACTTTATAGGCCCTTTTCCCCATCTGCTTTTTTTCCCCTTTACAAGAATTCCTGATCCTTTTATATTTGCCTCAGAAACCTTTAAAATAGTACTTTCCTAAGTTATCAGTGAGTTGGAATAATGAAATTAGTAAAAGTTGAAAAGTTGGACACTTTTAAGCCATATTGACATTATTTAGGTACTTCTCATCTTGATAGTCACTGATCACTTTTTTTTAAGTGGAATCACTGTGGCTACCTTTGTTTATTTAAATACCTTTGAATACGTCCTAAAACATAACTGATGCATTACTAAACATTTGCCTGAAACTTTTGGGTCAGAATAGATACTTGCCTTAAGAAATTTCCAGTGTGATACTGGAGAAGAAGTGGGAAAGAGCTAATTAAAATAGCCTACACTAAGTGCTTCCCAAGACAAGGAATGGGAAAAGAAAACAATATACAAAGTACACCAGCAAAGATAGTGTGACTCACATGGAGTGGGCAGCCCCTAAGCTTGTGGTTGTTAGGAAAGGGTTCATGGGGTGGAGACACAGCAGAGGGCCTTTGTATAGTTTAGCAAGCCCATACCTCCGACACTGGTATAAGGAGAAAAGGAATGTCTTTAAGCAGCTAAAATGGTTTCCAGTACATTCTGAGAACTTTGAAAGACTCTTGTTTTACTTAAAAAATTGTTTTAACTTAAAAGTTTTACAAACCATCAGCATGTTAAAAGCCACAGATGAAGAAAGGAATGCAAAATGACTGTAAAATGGAGGTAGAAATAGTCTGAAAGTGGTTCCCAGGATTTAATAGTGGTCACTTAATTTTTTTTTTTCTCTTGAGACGAGTCTTGCTGTGTCACCAGGCCTGAGTGCAGTGGTGCGATCTCGGCTCACTGCAACCTCCGCCTCCCCAGTTCAAGTGATTTTCCTGCCTCAGCTTCCCGTGTAGCTGGGACTACAGGTGTGCACCACCAAGCCCAGCTCATTTTTGTATTTTCAGTAGAGATGGGGTTTGACCATGTTGGCCAGGATGGTCTCGATTTCTTCACCTTGTGATCTGCCTGCCTCAGCCTCTCAAAGTGCTGGGATTATAGGCGTGAGCCACCGCACCCAGTCCCCTTAATCTTTAAAAGCAATTAGTTTAGTATTTTCTGAAATCCTAAATTGAATAATGGTGCAGCATAATATTAATAATTGGAGATTCATAATTAAGACTGAGTCATTAAAATGTTAAAACTATATCTGTATTTTAGAAGGCAAACAGTAATGCCAAATATTTTTAAAAACTTTCTGAATCTTAAGGGTAAGATGGGACTTCAGGTTTAAGGGATAAAGTCATCTATGTGGATGCTCAGCAATCCCTGTTGGTTTTGAGCCACCAGTTCATACATATGTTCATACGCCTCATCTCTATAGCTAAATAGGCTGTATTAGGTATACGGTTCAACAAACAGTGTGTGCCTGCCACATGCCAAGCACTGTGCCACATGCTATAAAGATAAAGACATAAGGCCTGCCCTTCAGTAGTGAGTCATCCATTAGAGGAGATGGCTGAAAGAAGGCATGGAATTTCCAACATGCTTCGTGGTAATCAAGTGATTGAGGAATTCAGGGAAGGCATCTTGGAGAGGTGATATCTGGGCTGAGTTGAAGGATGACTCTTAGCTATGTCTAGTTTCCTCCTTGAGGGGAAACTGTTGAAATTTCAAAAACAGGGAAGGCTATGTTTGCATAGCCCTTTCCTTCTCCCCCGACAATGTCCAGCTTTGTTCCTACTAAAATGAATTGTTGGAGAGAGAAGTAGAGCAATTGCCAGTCTAAGAAAAAAAAGTCAGTGTTTCCCTCCACCCTCAAAGAAGTCTAATTTCTATGAATATACACGCCTCACCCTTTAAAAAGTCAGATTGGCTTTTTCAGGACAGTGTTTTTTTTTTTTTTTTTTTTTTGGGAGATGGAGTTTCGTTCTTATTGCCGAGGCTGGAGTACAGTGGCGTGATCTCGGCTCACTGCAACCTCTGGCTCCTAGGTTCAAGTGATTCTCCTGCCTCAGCCTCCCGAGTAGCTGGGATTACAGGCGCCTGCCACCATGCCTAGCTAATTTTTTGTATTTTGTATTTTTTTTTTTTTTTTTTTTTGAGATAGAGTCTTGCTCTGTCACCCAGGCTGGATCTCAGCTCACTGCACCCTCCGCCTCCCAGGTTCAAGTGATTCCTCCTCAGCCTCCTGAGTAGCTGGGACTACATGCACGTGCCACTACGTCCGGCCAATTTTTTGTATTTTTAGTAGAGGCAGGGTTTCACCATGTTAGCCAGGTTGGTCTCGATCTCCTGACCTTGTGATCTTTCTGCCTTGGCCCCCCCATAGTGCTGGGATTACAGGCGTGAGCCACCGCGCCCAGCCAATTTGTTGTATTTTTAGTAGACATGAGGTTTCGCCATGTTGGGAAGGCTGGTCTTAAACTCCTGACCTCAGGTGATCCACTGGCCTCTATTTCCGAAAGTGCTGGGATTACAGATGTGAGCCACCGCACCCGGCCAGGACAGTGTTTTTGAGTGGGTAGTTTTTGCTGATAATGTTGCCACCCTTGACTGTGGAGGTGAAGAACTCAACCTGGGGAGCCGGATCTGATACAGTGAGTGGCTGCAACTGCTGTACTCACTTCTGTGCGTGTTCTCAGAGGAAAGGGCTGTTGTGGTGTGTTGCTGCCAGAATTCCAGAGATGTTCTCTCTGGCATGGCAGGACATGTTGTACTTATCTCAGGTGGGCAGCTGTCCAGGAATCTAAGGACTTTTAAAATAGTGCTGTAGTTTATGTTGTTCTTTTAAAAGCCCTTCATATTGCGTTTACTTCTTTACATGTATTCTTTTATCAGATCATTGAGTTTCATCCCTTGCCTAAAATGGTTGCTCAGTTTCTCAGGATTCTGGCAAATAAGGGCAATTGGTCGAGGCCCAGAGGTTCACAAAAGCTTGCGGGGAAGCAGGAGTGCCAGGAGAGAGAAGGCGGAGCTTGCCCGATGATGCACAAAAGGTGCCTGAGATGGAGCTGTTCCGCCCCTCTCTCATCCCGGGGGTGCTGGGGGCAGACTGGGCTGCTAAGCAGATGTGCGGAAGTATCTTGTCCACGGCTGCACCCCTTTTCCCATTTGGGCAGGAAGGCCCTTTGCCTATGCAGACTCTTCAGGCTTTGGAGACCCTTTTCTCTGTTGCTTTCCTCTACCACACACTTGACCCTTGTGAAAATACCAGGCCAGGGAACACTTCCTGGGTGACCTGCCCTAAGCTTTTGCCCCCATAGGGAAGGTACTAAGCTGCTGCCTACCAAAGACTTTTGTTAGTAGTTCAGATGGTTGGTCACAGGCGAGACGTGATGCCTGCTCTGTCAGCCCTGGCCTCTGCTTCAGTAGACCCGCTTCTCATCATCCTTTCATGCTCTCAAATCTCTTCCATAACTTCTTGGACTTCTGACATGGATTTCTGTTCCGAACTATTAATTGGGTTGGTACAAAAGTAATTGCGGTTTTTGCCATTTTTAAAAAAATGGTCAAAACCACAATTCCTTTTTTTTTTTTTTTTGGGAGCCTGGCTCTGTCTCCCAGGCTGAAGTGCAGTGATGGGATCTCGACTCACTGCAACCTCTGCCTCTCATGTTCAAGCGATTATCCTGCTTCAGCCTCTTGAGCAGCTGGGACTACAGGCACTTGCCACCACACCCGCCTAATTTTTGTATTTTTTGTAGAGACGGGGTTTCACCATGTTGGTCAGGCTGGTCTTGAACTCCTGACCTCACGTAATCTACCCGACTTGGTCTCCCGAAGTGTCGGGATTACAGACCTGAGCCACCGCACACGGTTGAAACCAGAATTAACTTTTGCACTTACCTAAATATTTTTTTAAAAGTGTTTCAGAGTATTACTAAAAGAATATATATTGGTTAAAATGAGTTAAATGCATTCCATGTATTAGGAGAAAATATGCTATTCTTTCTTTAGTATGCCCTAGAGCTCTTGTCAAAGTATGGTCCCTGGTCCAGCATCACTTTAGGAACGTACTAGAAATGCACATTCTCAGGCCCACCCCAGAACTACTGAGTCAGAAATCCTGGGATGAGTTCTGTCAGCTGGTCTTTCATGAAACTCTCCAGGTGATTCTTAGGCAGGCTGAAATCAGCTGCTGGCTTGGGGTGCTAGTGAAATCTTGGCTGGCAGTCCTTTCCTTAGGGCTAGACTGTCTGGAAGTTGGAAACGCTCTAAATTGTTTTGTGATGACTGTGTCCGTGTCAGGAGGTTAAAATAGTGATCGAAAGCATAAGCTTTCACTTCTCATTTCCAAAGGATTTGAGACTATAGCTGGTTTGTGTTAATGGAATAAGTTTAGTAGGATTTTTAGTGTTACTTACTTTGTATTTAATATTGCTTGTGAGTTCCTATAGGATGATAAGTACCTAAGGCATTAGATGCCATTAAAAAGATTATGCCTTTAGTTTCATCTTATTATACTTATAATGTTTTATGTGGCATGTGAAGCTTGTTTTAATCATTTATTTTACAGTTTCTGTGGATTTCTGTTGGCAGGCACATTCAGAATGGGGGAAATTCATCTTGAACTTATTTGTGAAAACATTTCTCAGTTTGGTTTAAAAGTTGTCAGTGACCTAATTTTATGAAGACTTTTTCCTCCTTGGAACTGATCTTTACAATTGGACAGCCTTGCTTTTTCTTACAATTCTCTTTTTCCCATAAGCCTATTATTTAGTCGGATAGGGATGTCTTTGTAAAACCTGTTCTTCAGGAATGTACCTTTTGAGAGTTTAATTTACTGACTCAGAATCCTATAGAAATTACAGTCAGGAATAACTCAAATCAAAATTCTAAAATGGGTGAAGATTGTCTTAGGCAGGAGGCCTGTCTCCTTCTTGGACCCCTTTCCCTGCAAGTCCTTGCCCTGTGACTCAGTGTCCTCTCTGTTGGTGACTCATTATCATCTGTGGCCTTCCAGCCTTGTCATCATCAGATGCTACTTCCCTGTTGAAACTTACATTTCCTGAATTTCTTATCCTTAGGGTGTATTCTGTGCTTCTGAGGAATCAGCCAACTCTGCACTCTTCTTCCTCCTGACTGCCCCAACATACACACACCCACTCACCCACACACACGCAAGGGACCCTAGAATCTAACTAGCCCATTCATTTAATTGTCTAATCCAGGGGAGTGATTCCAGTATTGGGAATGTGTGCAGCTGAGTCTACTGTTTCACTAGGAAAATATTTTGGGATGAGCCAAGGTACCTATGATCAGTCTCTAGACCATGTCATGAAAATACTAGATGGTGTAGCCTTGGCTCTGAAAACAAAGAAGTTAGGGAAACTTATATTTGACCACTTAATTTTATTTTTTAAAAAAGGGGAGTCTGGGCGCGGTAGCTCACGCCTGTAATCCCAGCACTTTGGGGAGGCTGAGGCGGGTGGATCTTGAGGTCAGGAGTTCAAGACCATCCTGACCAACATGGTGAAACCCTGTCTCTACTAAAAATACAAAAATCAGCCGATTGTGATCGCGGGACCTGTAATCCTAGCTACTCAGGAGGCTGAGGCAGGAGAATTCCTTGAACCCAGGAGGTGGAGGTTGCAGTGAGCTGCTGAAATCGCACCACTGCACTCCAGCCTGGGCAACAGAACAAGACTCCGTCTCAAAAAAACAAACAAACAAACAAACAAAACAATTGTGGAGGGTGGAGTTACTTGATTTACATCACTAAATAAGTTCGTGACAGAGATGAAAGTAGACTCTTTCACATCTTCTGGTATCCTAAAGACATTATGCTTTGGCCTTTTCTCTTCGTAAGACATAATATTTTTCCTTCCACCTTTGAACATTAGTGAAATGGTTATGTATCTTATAGTTGCTGTCCACCAGGCAGCAGTCATGAAAGGGACATGAGGTTACTTCTCTTTTACTCTTTGGACAAATGTAGCTCTTCAGTATTTCAGTCCACAGACCACTTAAGGCAGAAAAATGAATCCTGGTGGTGGTTTTGAAAACCTTCCATTGAGACCTGCTTAGGTCAAGGAAGTGCTGGTATCAGTATCCAAAGAGTGGGTGCCTGCCATCATCTTGGAAGAAAATCCTGAATACAAGAATGGAGCTCCTTAAGAGCACCCCTTGAAGAAATAATGCATCTCCAGTGTTCTCAGTTGCACAGAGGAAAATATGTGTGGTGATACAGTTTGGCTCTGTGTCCCCACCCAAATCTCACCTTGAATTGTAATCCCTGTGTGTTGAGGGAGGGACCTGGTAGGAGGTGACTGGGTCATGGGGACAGTTTTCCCCATGCTGTTCTTGTTATTGTGAGGGAGTTCTCATGAGAGCTAATAGTTTAAAAGTGGCATTTTCCACTGAACTTGGTTTCTCTCCTGCCACCATGTAAGATGTGCCCTGCTTCCCTTTCACCTTGTGCCATGATTATAAGTTTTCTGAGGCCTCTGCAGCCATGTGGAACTGTGAGTCAATCAAACCTCTTGTTTATAAATTACCCAGTCTCAAGTAGTAACTTCACAGTAGTGTGAAAACAGACTAATACATGTGGGGAAAATGAGATTTTGATGACTGAGATGAAAAGTCATTCAGAGGAGTTGGACTCTGAAGAAGTTTCAGAAATAATAAATGTAGTTTGCTTACTTCTTTATGCACAAGAGGGACACATGATGAAAACATACCTTTCAAAGAGCTTTTTCAGTATATATAAAAGTGCTAAGTGTTATGCTATTATTTCAAGATTAACAGGATTTTTTATGGTAGGATATAAAATAATGGAGTGTTTTACAGTTGGTGATTAGATTCAATGATATATATATTAAGTTGGTGGTGGGAATTATGTTAGAGATTCAAGAAAATGCCAGTGTAGTGGGAAAATATGGTCTTGAAGCTGTGGCAGCCATGGGCACCTGTCAGATAGAGGGAGGAGGAGTGACATTGACTATCATCAGGCCCAGCCGCTCTGTGGGTGTTAGTGTGAAAGCCACGCTGCCCACGTTCTGCCTGTCTGTCTGTTTTCTGTTGCTTATAACATAATACCTGAAACTAGGTAAATAAAAGGAATTTGTTTCTTACAGTTATGGAAGCTGAGAAGTCCAAGGTTGGGAGACTCAGGTCTCTCTTCGTTTTTCTTTCTGTAAAGCCACCAGTCCACTCCTGTGATAACCCATTAATCCATTAACTCATTAGGCTGGGAATGGTGGCTTACACCTGTAATCCCAGCACTTTGGGAGGTGAGGCACGAGGATTGCTTGAGCCCAGGAATTCAAGACCAGTCTGGGCAACATAATGAGACCCTGTTTCTGCAGGGGCAGGGGGAAGCCAGGTGTGGTGGTGGCGCACACCTGTAGGCCCAGCTACTTGGGAGATTGAGGTAGGAGGATCGCTTGAGCCTGGGAGGTTGAGGCTACAGAGAGCCATTTTTGTGCCACTGCTCTCGAGTCTGGGTGACAGAGTGAGAGACCCCATCTCAAAAAAATTAATAAAATTCATTAACCCATTAATTCATCAGTGGATGAATCCATTCATGTTTTAAGGCCCCACCTCTCAATAATGCCAGATTGGGGATTAAGTTTCAACTTGTTTGAATGTCCCAAGCCTTCTAATGGCAGCCTTGTCAGACTTTCTCCAGAACAGCACTGCAGCCTAACACACACACACCCCCACACCCCCCCCATCCCCACCCACACCCATGCTTTCCTTCCCTGTCTCCTTCCCCTGGGTCAGACCTGTATCACTGTCTGATGGCCCCTCCAGTCTTCCCTGGCCCCTTCCGCAGTTTCTCTCACAGATGTTTCCCCTAGTAAATTTCTTGTGTGTCTCATCCTGTCTTGGTGTCTGCTTCGTAGAGGACCCGGACTAACAAAAATGAACTGTTTTGAACAAAAGATTCAGGGTACTTAGCATTGTCATTCATCGTTTCCTTTTATCACTATAAGCAGAAAATGTTGCTTTTGTGTAGAAATGCTGTTCTTTAAATTATCTAAATTTATAGGAGAATCCCACTTCATTTACAAACAAACATTTTGATTGCCTACTATGAGCTACCGTGTTCTTACACCTGAGGATACAATGAGGAAACCCTTGTCCAGAGTGCTCAGCTAGTGGCCACCTGGTAGAGAATGAGTTCCCAAGAGTCTCTCAACCCTGCACCCCTCCTTTTTTTACTGTTGACTGCCACCTTTTTCTCTTACCCTGGGCATCACAGATGGGTTGGAAAGAAAAGCTTTTGTCATTGATCAAAGCCTTTCTTTTCTGAATGTTTCTTTTCTTCTCTCAAATTTTTTTTTTTCCTTTTCCTTTTTCTTTTTCCTTTTCCTTTTCTTAAGTCTTGCTCTGTTGCCCAGGCTGGAGTGCAGTGGCAGGATCTTGGCTTACTGCAACCTCCGCCTCCTGGGTTCCAGAGATTTTCCTGCCTCAGTCTCCCTGAGTAGCTGGGGTTACAGGCATATGCCATCATGGCCGGCTAAATTTTGTATTTTTAATAGAGACAGGGTTTCATCATTTTGGCCAGGCTGGTCTTGAACTCCTGACCTCAGGTGATCTGCCTGCCACGGCCTCCCAAAGTGCTGGGACTACAGGAATGAGCCACTGCACCTGGCCTATTTAATTTTCTTGGTTCAACAGTTTATTGCCTTAGTATGCACGAGGTTCCATTTCTGACTGTGCCACTGAGTCATACCATTCACTTCAGAAACTAAAATTTTCTCTTATGTAAAACTAAAAAAAATCAAAATTCTGCCTCATGAAACTTTCATTTCTATGCGATTTTTATTTCCTCTCATAATATTCTTCCCAAGTATTTATTTTGTTTAAAATATTGAAGCGAGGTTCTTACTGTCCCTATGCACAGAGGGAAGGAAGATCGAGTTTCAGTATCTGCATGTCCTTATTAGGCAGACTCATTCCTTAAGTGCTCAGTAGCTTTTGTTTTATGATTCTTATTTTTTCCTAAGCGTACTTAAAAACAAATCTTTACAGGTAGATTGTGTTTGATTTAAATAATCTGAATAAAATTTCTGCTTTCTTTTTTCAGTCAATGTCCTTCAGAATGGATGCTAGCTTTTGTTTTGTGGGAGGCAAACACACTCTAACATACTTGTTCATAGAACATAGATACTAAGAGAATCGTAGACTTTGGTGATATGTTGACCTATTTTTTTTTTTTTTGAGAGAGCCAGCTCATAGGCAGATATTCAGGGAATTAAATCAGAGACCAGAAGTTGTTAGAATTTCAGCCTTAATCCTCTTATTTAATAGGACTAGGTTTCAAGTTTTTCACAGTTCAGGATTGAAAGTTGATGAAATTCTTACTGGGGACATTTTATTCTTGGATTATCTGTATGAAAGCAGAAGTGTGATAATGGAACTAGTCAATTTGGGATATATAGTTTGTAGCTCATTATGCGAGTCTTCTTTAGTCTGAATCAGGCATTCAACAGCCATTTCCTATTAATTGGCTCCTGATTTTCAAGTTTAAAACCTGTGGAATTAATTTATAGCACCTGAGCACCTATGTCCCAGTTAGAGCTTTGCGCATGGGTTCATTAAATCTAAGTACTAAGTTAGCTAGTACTTAGCTAATGAGTTTGAGCTATTACCATTATAAAATTGAATTTCATTTTTACATTTTTTCTCTACTGGGAAAATTAGATTAACTTGAGCTGTGCTTGAAAAGAAAATATCATAATGGGATTTGTTGGAAAGTTAAAATTGCTTCAAGTATGATGTGCCTTTTTTTTTTTTAATTGTTTTAGGTAGGGAGAAAGTATTATTCCTGCCTTATAGTTGAGAATATTCAGGTAACAAAAGGAAATTGTTATTTTCTGTGATCTAAAAATAGGACTAGTTAGGGCAGAGCCAAAATGAAAACATGTTGGCCTCCTATTTTTCCCTGCTGAAGGGCTGTTATAGCAAAATTGATTGTGAAACTTTTTCACTTTTTGTCAACATTGGTCTTTTGACTCTTGTACTTTCTCTTATGTCAGGTATTAAAGTGGGGGAAGTTTACTGGCCATATTAATCTTTCTATTAAAACTTGAGCCTAGATTGATGGGGAAGGTATAGGACGGGGAGGCTGGATAGATGGAGAAAGAGGTACCAAAGGGTGAGTGTGGAGGGAGAGTGATGTAATCAATTGATAATGAGTTGGTTTAATTAGGGGAACTCTTATGTTAGGAGTACAGAGAAAAGATAGTACGAAAGCATTTTGGCAAGATTGTTTATAAGGTTCTGAAATTCTTAAAAATATTAATCCTTTATTAGTCTGGATTCTCAGTTGCAAGCACTAGCTAATTTGAACATAAAGGAAATTCATTAAAGGGTATTGGGTGTCTTGTAGTATCTTTAAAAGATGTGAGGGACCGGAAAGGATGTCCAGGTTGTACCACAGAGCTGAGCTTAGAGCAGACACCTCTATTGCCACTGGATGTGGACACCACAGTTTGCACCAAGAGCCCCACTGCCCAGTGGCTGTTGGAAGAACTGCTGCCTCTGGAAATTAGACTAGTTGCCTCCACCTCGCTAGAATCTCTTTGGTCACTGGTTTTTTTTAAAGCACTAGCTTCTGAATCAAAGTCTTGGATGGGAGCATCTCATTAGTGGAACCCTAGCCAGGTGTCATTACCTTACTGCAAACCAGTGTCTGTCATTTTTGGCTTTTATGGTGGGAGGTGGGCTTTGCTTCAATGGGAAGGAGAATTCCTCAAACATAGGAAGGAGTTTCAAGTGCTGGGCAACCCAAAAGGACTGATGTTCATTTATGTGCCTGATTGTAAGACAACATTATTTTCCCAGAAGATTAAACATAATACAATTCTTTTAGACAACTTGAACATGTATACTTTTAGGTATGCATATGTACATCTGCTAGATAATCAGGTATCTGCCTTCATCATTTACTTGATTAAATATGTGTCCACATTTAAAATTAAATAGGCAAAATCCGCCTATATTTTAGAAATATTTTCCCCACTTATTTAATAAAAAAATTTGTCTCAACTCTTGGCACCTTTGAGATTAGTATATTCGTCATGGGTACATTCTGATTTTTCATACAGCTTTCCAGAGCATTGATGGCCACATCTGCCTGAGTTCTTTGAGGTATATAGCGTCTTTTAAAATCTTTCTGATGCTTTCACTGTAAATTTTATCTCAAGTTAAAAGTACATGTTAGCAGCCCATTTGGATAGTCTCTTTAAAAAACTTATTCCTGAACCTGGCACAGTGGCTTGAATCTGTAATTCCAGCTACTCAGGAGGCTGAGGCAGGAGGATTGTTTGAGACCACGATTTCGAGGCTGTAGTGATCTGTGATCACACCATTGCACTCCAAGCGTGGGTGACAGAGTGAGACCCTTGTCTCTTAAAACAAACAACAATAGAAAAACACACCAAAAACTTAACTCTGGGATGTGTTTTCATGATTTCTTTTCTTCTTTTTTTTTTTTTTTTTTTTTTTTTTGGTCAGGGGAGGTGGTGGACAGGGTCTAACTCTGTTGCCCGGGCTGGAGTGCAGTGGGGTAGTCACTGCTCCCTGCAGCCTCAACCTCCTGGCCTCAAGCTAGCCTCCCACCTCAGCCTCCTGGCTAGCTGAGACTACAGATGCATGACACCCTGCCTGTCTAATTTTTTGTATTCTTTATAGAGATGGGGTTTATGCCTTGTTGCCTAGGCTATGATTTGCTTAATGTAACTACTGATCTTATTCCTTTTAAAGTGAGCTTTATAAAATTACTGAATACAAAAGTTTGAAGTCATCTCTGGAATTGTAACTAAATATCTTAAATTTCTTAGCTTCCCCTTGTTTTTGTAACTTAGTCCTGTTTGTAATCTCTGAGTATCTGAAACTAAATGATTAGGGCTGTTTTAGGCTAAGATTCCTCAAACAGTTGTTGACCAAAATAATGGGAAAGTCCACTCCTTTAGAAGACTCTTAAGAACTCTTACACGAGGCAAGTTTTTTTTTTTTTCCCAACAGATCATTTTGGGAAAAAGATTCCTTTATGTTTAGATCTATCTTGATGTATCTTGATCGATCTATCTATCTATCTATCTATCAATCAATCAATCAAGTTTCTAGGCACTGTTTAAGATTCTGTTTCAAGGAAAAATAAGAACTGTGTTTTTGCTGAATGGTTTCTTTGCTGCTGTTCTTGACATTAGAATTGGAAAATAGAATTTTCCCTTTAGTTTAATGAAATGGGAAGTATCTGGAAGATCATGGGAGAAAATAGGGGAAATATTCCTTTGTTCTCAGATTATGCATTCCTCTGGGGTCAAATCCCTTGGAATCCAGTCGTAAAATAATGAGTGTTCGGGGAACGGATGTAAAATTCCTTCTGTTTCAGTGTATTCAGCCTATCCTTGTTAGTACTGAGTAATTAGAAAGGCGTGATTTAGTAGCTATACTGATTTATTCAGTTTTACCTAGACTGAGACTTTAGAAAATGGTTACTAAAGATATCATAGGATGTAGGTATGCCTTTGTTGCGTTTTTACTGAGTGTGGGGTTATAGCCCTAAGTCCTGTTGTCTTTAGAATTGACAACATCAGAACTTAGACTTTGATCTCCAGTGTGGGGGAATGTGAGGTTGTTGGAGTGGTCCCTCCGCACAGCGGAGTCAGATTCTCTGCAGGTTGGCTGTTATTCTCAACAGATTTTTTAGCTCTAGCTTGGAGGATAGATTAAGATAACATAATTTTCCTTTCCTTTTTATACATTTAAGATCCTTACATCCGAATGTCTGACGAAAAAGGATTTCAGACTTGAGTAATGGTGGGAAACATTTTAATCCTCCACACTGTTATATAATAATCCTGCCCTTTTACTTTGAATCGTGAAATTCTAATGGATTCTCTAGTTTGCCGTTGTAGCTTGATTCTCAAAGCCACAGCATGGAAATGTAGTTTGTACTTCTGCGCCTCGCAGCTCATTTAGAATCCCAGATTGATGGAGGTGGATGAGGACCTCTGCTGTCCTCTTGGCTAGCTTTCTCCCAGTGCAGGCATATGTGAGAGGGTATTCCTGGTCATTGGTCCTCTAGCCTCTGCTTGGTTATGTGGAGGGAGCTGGAGGTCACCACCTTGCCAGGCAGCCTGTTTCATTATAGTTCTCTTGAGTCCCTTTGATAGGAAACCCAAATCTGCTGCTCTACAGCTTCTACCCATCAAACCTGGCTTTGCTCCCTTTAAGCAAATCAGAATAATTTTTTTTTTCTTCTCTCATGCAGTACCCATTTAAATATTTAAAGACAGCTTTCATGTTTCCACTAAATGTTCTCTTCCTCCCCACTCACATGAAACATCTAGTTTTTTTTTTAATTTCTTCCTCCTAAACCTTTTTAGCATTCTGGTTACATTCCTGCTTTACCCCAGGTTAAATGACTCTTTTAAAATGTGGTAACCGTGCTGTTGAGGTAAGCTCTGATCTGATGGGGGATGCAGTTGAGTGCTTACCTTGTTTGAATTCAGGCGGTATGTGTAACCTGTGTATGTTACAGGACCAATTTGTGGCTCCATTGACTTATGTTAAACTTTCAGTTAATAGAACATTTTAGGAGATTTGAGCCCAGTATGAAATTCACATGACCTGTTCTCAAGACATCTTGCACACCTGGGCAGTTGCCTTTCAGCGTCCTGTAGATTGCTTATCCTAGGCAAATCCTAACGGCACTACTTTTGAGTCCCTCTCTTCAGCTTGAGAGCTCCTTGAACTGTGATTCTTTTATCCAGCATTCCACCTTCCTTCCCAACTTCTGATTGGCTGCAAATATTTTAAATGTATATGTTTTAAAAATACAAGATAAGCATAAGTAGAGCATTTTATTGCCATGATACTCAAGATGATCCTCTCAGGCAGGGTTTGGCAAACAGTGACTCATGGGCCTGATCTACCTTGCTTCCTCTTTTTGTAAGTCAAGTTTCGTTGGAACACACCTGGACCCATCATTCATGTGCTGTCTGTGGCTGCTTTTGTGCTACCACAGCAGAGATGAGTAGTTGGAACTGCGGCTGCATGGCTGCAAAGCGTAAATTATTTACTACCTGGTCTTTTATGGAAAAAGTTGGCTGACTCCTTCTCTGAGGAGAGAGCATCTGATTATTTTATGTTCAAGAAGCTGTCTTTTGTTTCCAAGCAGAACTATCCAAAGCCCTTTCCAAGGCTCATTAGCAAAGGCATTTTGTGGCTTCTTTTCTTGGCTGGTTCAAGTAATTCATAGGAATATGATTATGTAATCTGTATGTGTGGTTATAAAATCACATTCTGTACTCGTTCTCTTATCTAATTTCTAATATGTTAGTATTTGAAAACTTTTCTCAGTATTATTGCTTCAGCCATCTCCTTGTCATTGGGAAACTGTCATCACTGTAAATTGCCTTTTAAGTTTTAGGGACAGTCCTAGATATGGTGTTCACTAGTTGCTGGGGAAGAAGAATCATGTTTCAGCATTAGGAAACATCGGTAACACTTACTACTAACAAATATTATATAATATATCTGTGAACTTATAGCAGGAACTGAGAGATTCCATGGAGCTTCCAGTCTATTTTGAGAAAAAGAAAATTCTTGTTACTCAATTGACATTGCCTTACTGAAACATTTGTTGGCTCCTTTATTATTTTGTTCTTAAATATAATTTTTAGGTTCAGTTTAGAAGTTTTAAAATCAGACTTTGCTAAAGAAGGAAAATTGTAATGAATTTTAAGCTCTTACAAGTATTTTTAATAAAAAAAATTTTATTAATGAGTCGGATGTAGTGTTATTTGCCACAACTACTACTATCCTTGTTTTGGAAATTTGCTTATTGATCTGAAGACAGTAAGGCAGAAACCTTTATATTCTTCCCCCCACCCCACCCCCAAGTTGGAGTCTTGCTCTGTCACCCATGCTAGAGTGCAGTGGTGCGATCTTGGCTCACTGCAACCACTGCCTTCTGGGTTCAAGTGATTCTTCCTGCCTCAGCCTTACGAGTAGCTGGGATTACAGGTGCCTGCCACCATGCCTGGCTAATTTTCTTGTGTTTTTAGTAGAGACGGGGTTTCACCATATTGACCAGCTGGTCTCAAACTCCTGACCTCAAGTGATCCACCCGCCTCTGCCTCCAAAAGTACTAGGATTACGGGGTGTGAGCCACTAAGCCTGGCCATGAAACCCTTATGTTCTTTTTCTACTCTAGCGTTAGCCTTTGGAGTTCAGACGGATATTGCATTAAATTAACTCTCCAAATGAAGGAAAAATATAATGACCTAAAATTGCTCTTGTGTAATCTTTGTAGCCTGGTTCTTTTGGTGGAAGACAGTGTTTACTCCAGAGTATGAAGTTTTGGGGTTCTTATTTTAAAAGGCCTTCATATATCCATATTATTGATAACCTACATCTACTTTCTGAGCATTTCCGGCGTCCCATTCTGATGGCTAATGGAGACCATCCGATATCTCTCGCCTTGTCTTGTGATCCTCTCTGATTTTCTCATCTGCTTTAGTGACACTGAGCTGCTTAGGTTCCGTGCCCTGAAATTGCTGTTTTCCCCTCTCCGCATGGAAGGCCTTTGCCTGGAGAACGCCTTCCCTCTGTTTCAGGCTGCGCTGTGCATGATCTCCTTCAGGAAGTCTTCTCCTACTCAGGGGACCTTCCTCCTCTGCTCCCCAGTAGCTCTACGCAGCTTGCCAGCACTTTGCCTACCACGTCATATTGTGCTGACGCGTTCATATCTCTTAGACACACTCGCCTGGGATGAACTCAGCCACCCACCTTCTCCCTCCCTTGCTGGAGAAAATCCCGCAATAAGGCAGATGATATCTTCATCAACTCCTCCTCGCCTATCTCAAAAGGCCTTCTTGTTTCTCCAAGAAGTGTTTGTCCCATTTGTAATGATTCTTTCATTCATTCTTCCTGTTAGTTGGGCATGAAACTTCTCATGCCCAAACTCTCTGCAAGTGACCTTGTTTTGTACTTTATGGGAAAAAATAGCCATCTGGTAGCAACTCTCAGCTTTTTGTCACGAAGCCCACAAATCCATTTGTACTGGCACCCCTTTTCTCCTTCTATCACAGGGAAGGAAGGATCTTGACTTCTATGACAGGCCAACCCTCCTTGCACGCTCAGCATCCCATCTCCTCCCTTGTCAGAGACTGTGAACCATTCTTTCTGGATTCTTCACATGGGCATTTAGACATCCTCTCATCTCTTAAATACCAGCTTGCTGTCTTAAAAGAATACATGCCTTCACTTTATGGCATATTCTCTTTCAGCAGTCATCCTCTCTCTGTACTGCCCTGCATGGTCATTCTTTGAGGAAGGGTTGTTCCCCACATGGTCTCAGCTGTCAGTCATAAATCAACTCCAGTCTGGCCCTTTCTGCCACCTTGCCATGGATATTGCTGAGCTCTCATTCTTTCTTTAACGTCTCTGCAGCCCACACAGCTGAACTCCTTTCTTTTTTTTCTTTTTTTTTCTTTCTTTTTTTTTGCGGGGGAGGGGTACAGAGTTTCTTTCTGTTGCCCAGCCTGGAGTGCAGTGGTGCTGTCTTAGCTCACCGCAGCCTCTGCCTCCTGGGTTCAAGCGATTCTCCTGCCTCAGCCTCCTGAGTAGCTGGGATTACAGGCGCTGTCTGGCTAATTTTGTATTTTCAGTAGAGACAGGGTTTCTCCATGTTGGTCAGGCTGGTCTTGAACTCCTGACCTCAGGTGATCTGCCCACCTCAGCCTCCCAAAGTGCTGGGATTAGAGGCATGAGCCACCATGCCAGACCTGAACCTCTTTCTTCTTTTATCCAACACCTTGGTAACTTTCTCCAGTCTCATTGCCATAGTTTCCGTCTGTTCTTCCTTTTCCTGTTCTAAGTACTTGGTCTGAGACATTTCCATTTTTCTACTGTCCTACCTATCTACTTGCATGACTTCAAATGCCATCTACTTGTTGATGAGGACAAAAATTGGCATCTCTGACCTAGGCGTCTCTTCTAGACTGTGGACCTGTATCTCTGACAGCCCGTTTTACTAAGATCTTAGGCGTTTCTCAGCATCTTGGATTTAACATGAGCCCTTAGTGTGTGCTCCCAGCTACTTTCCCTCAAGATTTTCCCTGCTTCGGTAAATAGTGTCCTTTATTTTTTATTTTTAAATTTTTATTTTTATTTTTAGGATTTGTGAGTACATAATAGGTATATATATTTATGGGGTATATGAGATATTTTGATACAGGCATGCAATGGATAATAGTCACATCATGGAAAATAGGGTATCCATCCCCTCAAGCATTTATCCTTTGTGTTACAAAAATCTAATTATACTCTTGTAGTTATTTTAAGATGTACAATTTAATTATTTTGCCTGTAGTCACCCTGTTGTGCTATCAAATACTAGGTATCATTCATTCTTTCACACTATTTTTTTGTACCCATTAACTATCCCTACCTCCCCCCTACTATACTTCCCAGCTTCTGGTAACCATCCTTCTACTCTCTATCTCCATGAGTTCAATTGCTTTGATTTTTGCATCCCACAAATAAGTGAGAGCATGTGATGCTTGTCTCTCTGTGCCTGGCAATAACTAGTATTGTTATCTCTTCATTTGTTCATGCCAGAAATCTGGGAGGGATCCTGGAAATCTTCACCTTTTCCATTCGGTCAGTCTCTCATTACTTTGACTCTACCTGCAAATATCTCTCAAATCTGTCTACTTCTCTTTACTTCTGTTGTTGGTTGCCTTCATTTGAACCACCAGCATCTCTTCCTGTACCACTCTAGAAGCCTCCTAACGAGTCTGTCTTCCAGTTTTCTGTACCTCTCATCTCTCCCTCAGCAGCCAGAGTAATCTTGAAAAGCTTTAATTATCATTGTCAATTCACTGCCTAAAAACCTCCTGTGGCTTTGTATTGTACCCCAAATAAAATGCTAACCCTTTCCCAGAGCCCACAAGGCCCAGCACGCTCTGATTCCCTGCCATCACTCAGCTCTACGGGCTCACTTAATTGCTCCTTATGCTTCAGCCTTTCTGGCCTTTTGACATTCCCTATAATGCTCAAACTCCTCACCTTCATCCTTTGCCTCTGCTGATCTCAGCAGGAAACAATTTCCCTTGCCCTTTGCACCACAGATTCCTTCTCACCTTTTAGGTTTTAGCTTAAATGTCACTACTTTGAAGAAGCTCTCTTTGCACACATTTCTAATACATTCCTCACCATACCCCTACTTTTCTTCATTGGAAGGAATTACTAAAATGTGCTCTTATATATCTCCTTAGGTGTTCATGTATCTGGTTTGTATCTTCTCTACCAAACAGTAATTTCCACGAAAGCAGGGGGCTGTGCTTGTTTTGTTCGTAGCTATATCCCTATCACCTGGCATTGCATACTCAGCAGCTATTTATCTCGTAAAATAGGCACATATTTAAAGTTTATTAAGATGGCAACTTTGGGGAAGCACCTCTTTGGTACTTTTATTGCCATGTTGCGTGGTAGTTACGCTTGGTGGGTTCAGACTTTTTTCTTGAGTGTACCAGTTTCACAGAAGACATATTATATGGAGGTTTATTTGGGAACACTACTTGGGTAGATCCACATGTGGGAACTTAAAAAATGACACAGGTGCTCATATTAGTGTGTCTTAAGTTAATCTATGAGACACTGTGTGTAAATCGATTAATGTGCTAGCACTTCTTGTATCTGCACTCTCAAATGGAATGTGGGGCATTCCATACTGGGGAGTCAGGATTCCTGGCTTGTAGTGCTTTGTAGGACTCTTTGGTTTGCCATTGCTGTAGGTCTCATGGTCTAAAATGTAGAGAGGATAAAAATGATATTTTGAAAGATGATCGCTTTTCCCTGGCTAGTTGTTGCTGTTAATTCTTTCTTTTAGATCTCTGTTGCCCCAGCTATTTTACACCCAAGCAGCAAATTATCCAGGTGGGAGTGAGGGGAATCCAGGGGTTAGCCTGGGGTAGAAAGTTGAAACTGAGCATCTTGAAAGTGGGCATAGTCGCTTATTTTGAGTGTTCCCTACCTTAGAGTATGAATGGTCTCTTTGGGATAAACTCTCACATAATGAAACACTGATGAGGAGCCTTTGGTTAAATTAAGAATCTTGATCTATTCCAAATCACTTATTTTTTCTGTAATGTTAAGCTTGGATTTTTGAGCACCTTTCTAAAAAGAGGGATGGCACATTCTTAAATAATGTTTTGAGATTTTCTTGTATATTTTGGATAGTTCTGGTCTCCTGGAAACAAAGGCTGAGAAGCCACTACCTACCAGTGTGTTGTTACTAAGTATGTTTTCTTTCGATGAATATTTTCTTTTATTTGCATTTTCAGCATTTTGTGACTTAACATGAAAAGCCCCAAACCAGCCAACTTAAGAAATAAATGTGATTGTGGTTGGAGTTTGTGTATGGCTTCTCTCATGTGAGCTTCCCTGATGTCATGCTTGCTAGCATGCCCAAGCATTTGGCTTTTTCGTGAGCCTCCAGTGACTCTACTTTGCTAATATACCTTAAATCCTTAGGAGGTTTCTGTAATGAAGGGCAGACTGGTTGTATTTGAACAAGTAGCTACAGTCCTAATTCTTGACATAATGTAGTCTGATTATCAATAAAGGAATGTAATTGAATTTTAAATTTCTAAGGAGGGGGAAGGAAAAAACAATCTCAAACAGAAGTGTTCTGTTAATGAATGTGATAGACCCCTTTGTTGTTTACAGACAGCCCTCTTGCTGTTTTGTGGAAGAGAGTTGGGGCTGTGTTGCACATTTCACTGGCAATCTGCCCACCTCCTCTTCCCTGAAAATATTTATGGAGTTCTAGTGCTCTAATAAGTTGAGAAGTGATTTAATTGTTGCATTGGCAGAGTGAGATAAAGCCACTAAATATGTTGTTCATTTTCTTTCTGGGTGGGGTGGAAGAGGGAAATGAAATACTAATTTTTTCCTTTTTGGAAGCCTAATGCTGTGCTCTTTTATCATCACTCTTGTTCTCTAGGCATTAAGTGTGACTGAAACCCTGATTAAACCCTTGGAAAAATTCAGAAAAGAGCAACTTGGAGCTGTAAAGGTTTGTGTCTAATTTGAATACACTCATAAACAGAAAACATAGATGCCTCTGCTGCTTCATTGTACACTTTATTCACATTTGCCAGCTTTGAAGGAGATGCCGGAGCAAACCATCTGTTGTTTTATGTTCGAAATGTGCTCTTCCCCCTTTGGGGGATATGGAATTGAAAACAAAACAAAAACACCTGGACAAGGTAGTAAAACCTCTAGTAATCTTCTTGGGCTACACCTTTCCATATAGAGTTTTAAAAATACCTGTAACCAAACAACACATTTGCTCCGAATAGAAGGAGCTTATCACTGGGGGGAGTGTAGTTATTTCTGTGCGCACCTCAGTTTTATGGAGGAATGTAGCATTACAGTAGGGTTTAAGATTATAGACGCTGCCACACCGTGATGCCACTGAAACTAGGAAGAGACTATTAAGTATTGGGATGTAATTTCCTTCAATTTAACAAAAATTTAGTGAGTCTCTATTGTGTGCCAGTATTGTGATGGTATTGTGCATTATATTGTGTGCTGTATAGTGTTATGCTGGGGATTCAAAGGTGAGTGAACCACAGACTCTGTACTCAAGGATCTGGGATTTAACTGTGATTTCCAGAAATAATGCAGCGGTTTTGCCACAGGGAGCCTGGGATATATTTAGCAACTTATTTAAAATGTGCAATCTGACTTTTGAAATTACCCCAGAGAAATAATTTCCACCAGTCTTTCCTGAATTTTGTGTATGTACTTGAGAAAGAAAAAGTAACATTTGCCTGTTGTTTACCGTTTTTGGCTTGGCCCAGGGAGAGGGGAATTAATACCAATTTTAGGTTGAGAAGGGAGTTTTTATATTTATATTTTTTTCCCCCACATGGCTGGGAATGTGAGCTTTTTTTTTTTTTTTTTTCCTCTTCCTAAAAGAAATGACTAAAATCCCTTGGTGGAAATAAACACTGTGGCCTCAGTAGCTTAACCACACAGATGAACCCAAGGAGTTCCAGCTCTGTAACTGCTGTTTATGGGATGAATTATCATTTAAGTGACTTGTGACAATATTGGACATTTCTTTTTGGCATACCGTATTACAGTTTTTAATGAAGGGCTATGAACTGAGGCTCAGCCCCTGTGGACAGTGGGAGATCACTGGGGACACCACCCCAGGCTCCTTCCTTGGATTGTTTGCCATGCTGCAGGCAGCTGGGTTGTCCCCTCTGGCTTTACAGCAGGAGATTGGAGGTCAGCTTTCACTTCTGCGACCTTGACTAAGTCATTGGCTTTAGTTTCTTATCTGTCAAATGAAGGACTTGGGGGATCTGACTATTGTTTTATAGTTTTATGATTTTGTTTTGATTGTGTCTCTAAGCTGTTCGAAAGTTTGTTGCATTTTGGTTCATTCTCTTTTAACATTTCATTGGCAGGTATTCTTTGTAAACAACGTCCATTTCTTATTTTTCTCATTTGAATTGGATGGTGCTTACATGTGTGAAGGTTATATTATGGAAATGAAAACTGAGTGCGAGTGAATCTATTTACTTTTACTTGCCATCTACTCTACTGGAATTTAGAAATGTCTGACCTTGCATCTTCTATTGACTCATTTTTCCCCTTAAACTTTCCAGCTTCTGATGTTAACATTTGTTCAGAGTATATCCTGCGAAGCGACTTGCACAATCAGTAGTCCTTTTAAAAGGAGAAATGGTTACAATAGTTTATTCTATGCTTTAAACTATTTAATGACAAAATTCTTTCCTGAAGTCCTATTTATGTATCCTTCCGTGTTCTTCTGGCTTCAAGTTTATAAAGAGTTGGTGTTATGTGCAGTCTTGCTCAGTATGGTGTGTGTGTTGACTGTTGTACCTGCGGAGGTCACCTGTGAAGAGCCAGTCATTGTGGGTCATAGGGAGAAGCCCTTTTTCCTGGCAGTTTTGTATACCATAATAAACCGTAGAGAAGGGTGGTTGTCTGTATTATACAACAGTATGTAAACTATGTAAACATCTGTCCTTTCCATTAGGTTGTTAAATCTTTAAAAGACTGTGCTTTTTTTTTTTTTAAATTCTCAACCAGCCCCTACCCTGTCTTAATACATAAAGTATCTAATAAGTAGCCTATCCAACTGATAATTCTAGAAGAAACAGGAAAGGGTTTAAGTTTGGGTATTTGAATTACTTTCCACATCTGTGCTGCCTAAACATTCAGTCATATTTTGGCGAGCACACAGTCTTGTTCCTCTGATTAAATCTGCTTACATGGGATACTTCAGAAAGACTTTACTCTCGTAGGTTAAAGAGCTTTTTGTAAACAGCATAAAACAGTTTTCACATGGGAAGTTAAGAAAAAGGTCTTTAAAAGTTGACCACATCAGAATTTTTAGATATGGGGGTCAACATTTTGATCTTTCCCCGTCTCCTGTTTCCCATCTGGTAATGTTGTAACCCTTGCCTGAAGCTCTTTCAGTTCCCTGTGCTCTTGCCTTCTCCAGTTTCCAGAAGCCCAGTTACGTGTTTAACTGTGGTTTAAACGTATTCTAAGTGGCTAGGTGGTTTTTGTAAATTGGATTTTGAAAAGCCCCAAGGTATTGTCTACTGTTTTGCTTATATTTGGATATGCTTTCCTTGAGCCCTGTTTGGTTTGGACGTATCCCTCCATTTTATAGGTTCTGCTGCATTTTCTTACATGCTTGCTAGGTTCTAGCCTTTGTTCAAAAAGCCCATTTGCCATCACAGTGAGAGGTGAAGCCGGCTGGGCTTCTGGGTTGGGTGGGGACTTGGAGAACTTTTCTGTCTAGCTAAAGTATTGTAAATGCACCAATCTGTGCTCTGTGTCTAGCCAAAGGTTTGTAAATGCACCAATCAGCGCTCTGTAAAAACGCACCAATCAGCGCTCTATGTCTAGCTAAAGGTTTGTAAACGCACCAATCAGCACTCTGTAAAGTGGACCAATCAGCAGGACATGGGCACGGCCAAATAAGGGAATAAAAGCTGGCCTTCCGAGCCAGCAGCTGCATCCCGCTGGGGTCCCTTTCCATGCTGTGGAACCTCTGTTCTTTCGCTCTTCACAATAAATCCTGCTGCTGCTCACTCTTTGGGTGTGCAATAACTTTATGAGCTGTAACACTCACTGTGAAGTTCTGCAACTTGACTCCTAAAGCCAGTGAGACCACGAACCCACTGGGAGGAACGAACAACTCTGGACATACCACCTTTAAGAGCTGTAACGCTCACTGCGAAGGTCTGTGGCTTCACTCCTGAAATCAGCAAGACCACAAACCCACCAGAAGGAAGAAACTCCGGACACATCTGAACATCTGAAGGAACAAACTCCAGACACACCATCTTTAAGAACTGTAACACTCACCGTGAGGGTCCATGGCTTCATTTTTGAAGTCAGCGAGACCAAGAACCCACTGGAAGGAACCAATTCTGGACACAACAGGACACAGGTTGTTCCCTGATTCATCACATCAAGTGACTATTCAGAGTTTTTCCAAGGCCTAGCTCAGTTCTTATTTTCTTTTGAAGCTCCTTCACCCTTCTTGAGCTTGGCAGTTATTGCCAGATATCCCACAGTACTTTGTGGGATAGCTACAGGAACCAGTACAGATCCTGAACAACATAGGGGCCAAGTACGTTGAGCAAAAACTCTGAGAAATACCAGAACATGGTAAGAGTTACGTGAGATGAATTGCTTTTTTGGACATTTGACCAAGTAATGAAAACGTGGGTTTGGGCAAGCAGCAGCACACAGATGTCAAGTGGATGCAACTAACTGTATCAGGAATAGAATCTGTTCAGCTGCTATCTTGGAAAGAGCCAATTACAATTTTATCCAATAGAAGAACAATTTTGAACGGAAAACGTAATAGATGTTCATTTCAAAAAGTACGACTTATCACCTAAGCCTACTACCAGACTATGACTAATAAATTTTTTTTTTTTTTTTAAAGACTTTCATTCTGTTGCCCAGGCTGGGCTGGAGCCTTGAGCTCCTGGGTCAGATGATCTTCTGAGCAGCTAGGACTACAAGTGTATGCCACCATGCGTGGCTAATTTTAAAATTATTTTTGTAGGGACAGGGTCTCTGTGTTGCCCAGGCTGGTCTTGAACTCCTGGGCTCAAGTGATCCTCCTGCCTTGGCCTTCCAAAGTTCTGGGATTACAGGCTTGAGCCACTGTGCCCAGCCTTAATGAATACATTTAAAATACAGACTTCCAAAGATTCTGTAAGTTACTATAAAACATGAGTAAAAAACCTGTCTGGATAATTTCTCATATTACATTATATTTAATAGAGGAGAAACAATATTGATTTAGTTTAATTACATTTCTTTCATTCAGTATAAAACACACTAGTGCCTATGATACAGCATAGTGTTAGAGGCCCTGAGATACAACTAGGAATTACAACACTGGCTGGCCTTCAAGAAGTTAGCAACTTTTTGTGAGACTGTCAAATAAGCAATAAAAATACATTGTGAAAAGTGCTGTAATAGGGGAAAGCATAGGTGCCCTGGGACGTACTCTACCATCTCATCTTTGGAGCACCAGGAAGTCTTTCAGGAGGACTTAATTCTTCCTGGTTTGAATCCTCTTTCAGTGCCTTAATTAGCCATGTGATTTGGGTCAAGTGACTTAAAGCCTTTAAGTCTCAGTTTCCTGGTCTGTAAAATGAGACTTATGACACTTGTCTCAGGAGGTTATTGTGAAAGTAAAGTGAATTTGGTAATGTACTTGAAGTGTCTAGTTTGGGGCCTGGTATCCATAGAGTAATTTTATTATCCCATTCATGGCTTTCTCCCCATCACCTTGCCAAACAGGAATTGCTCAGCTTTTTGTCCATTCTCTGCATTCTGGGTTTAGGGGTGACAAGCCATAGCATGTGGCTTATGACCCTTATGGACAGATAGTGCTAAGGCACTGGATTAGTGACTCTGGAGCCACCGCTTAGGAACGAGGTGCCACTTTGCCAGCGTTGGTGCTGCTGCAGTCCTGTGCTGGCCATTCACTTGTGTTCTGACAGGTGTCTCCCAGGCACCCTTCTGGGTCTGACTCAAGTGCTCCATTCTGTGAGGATGGAGCTGAATTCTCATCTCTTTAGAGAGGCTAGAGGAGCTTAAAGGAAAGGGGTGGGTTGGGTAGGACAGGGCAAATGAAGTGTCAAGTAGGAACGAGTGACACTTGGCGTGGGAGTTAAGGGAGGGTGTGCTTTCTCCCCGCTGGAGTGGGGAGTCCTCACTTAACATTATCAGTAGGTTCTTGGAAACTGAATTGAAGCAAAGCAGCACATAAGGAAGCCAGTTTTACCATGGGCCAATTGACATAAAAGTTAAGTTTTTATGTCATATTTCTGGTCTCAGAAACATCACCAAACTTTTTTTTTGTTTTTGAATGGAGCGGAGTTTCACCCATGTCTCCCAGGCTGGAGTGCAGTGGCATGATCTCGACTCACTACAATCTCTGCCTCCCAGGTTCAAGTGATTCTTATCCCTCAGCCTCCCAAGTAGCTGGGATTACAGACATGCGCCACCACACCCGGCTAATTTTGTATTTTTAGTGGAGACGGGGGGGTTTCACCATGTTGGTCAGACTGGTCTCAAACTCCTGACGTCAACATCACCAAACTTCCAAAGACCACTGTTGTGGGAAGTCAGGGACCCCGAGTGAAGGGACCAGCTGAAGCCATGGCAGAAGAACATAAATTGTGAAGATTTCATGGACATTTATTAGTTCCCCAAATTAATACTTTTATAATTTCTTACACCTGTCTTTACTGTAGTCTCTGAACATAAAATTTGAAGATTTCATGTACATTTATCACTTCCCCAGTCAATACTCTTGTGATTTCCTATGCCTGTCTTTAATCTCTTAATCCCATCATCTTTGTAAGCTGAGGATGTATGTTGCCTCTGGACCCTGTGATGATTGTGTTAACTGCACAAATTGTTTAAACAGTATGAAATCTGGGCACCTTGAAAAAAGAACAGGATAACAGCGATGTTCAGGAAACAAGGGAGATAACCATTAGGTCTGGCTGTCTGAGAGCTGGGTGGAACAGAGCCATATTTCTCTTCTTTCAAAAGCAAATAGAAATATCGCTGAATTGTTTTTCTCAGCAAGGAACATCCCTGAGAAAGAGAATGCATTCCTAGGGGGAGGTCTCTAAAATGGCTGCTCTGGAGATGTCTGTCTTTTACGGTTGTAGATAAGGGATGAAATAAGGCCTGGTCTCCCATAGTGCTCCCAGGCCTATTAGGACAAGGAAATTCCCTCCTAATAAATTTTGGTCAGGCCGGTTGTCTGCTCTCAAACCCTGTCTCCTGATGTTATCAATGACAGTGCATGCCCGAAACTTCATTAGCAATTTTAATTTTGCCCTGGTCCTGTGATCTTGTCCTGTCCCCATTTGCCTTGTGATATTTTATTGCCTTGTGAAGCAATAAAACAATCTCTGTGACCCACACCCTATTCATACACTCCCCCCGCTTTGAAAATCACTAATAAAAACTTGCTGGTTTTGTGGCTTGGTGGGGGCATCATGGAACCTGCCAACATGTGATGTCTCCCCTGGACACCTAGCTTTAAAATTTCTCTTTTGTACTCTTTCCCTTTATTTCTTAGACCAGCTGACACTTAGGGAAAATAGAAAAGGACTCACATTGAATTATCGGGGGTGGTTCCCATGATAACCACAACACTTTTAATATTAAATATTGAAATAAATGTGAACTATACATATATTTAAGAAAGATTAATAAAAACAAGGTAATCATTTACTCACTTATTTCTGTTCAGGGTCACAGGTGTCTGGAGCCCATCCCAGCAGCTCAGAGTGCAGGGTGGACACCAGCCTTGGACAGGGCATGATCCCACACTCACTTACACAGTACTATTTAGACATGCCGGTGAATTGACCTAAGAGATGTGGGAGGAAATAGTAGGTACCCAGAGAGTACCCACGCAGGCGTGGGAGAATGTGCAGACTCCACATGGACAGTGGCCCTGGCCACGAATTGGTTTTTATTTTTCCCTTATTAATGTAATAATGAAACGATGCTATTCAAGGACCTGCCATATTTAAGTTTATCTCTAGACGAGTCCAACAGTAAACATTATTTGATTTTATAGTTTGAAAATAAGCCTTTTCCATCTCCTCATCCTAAACAATTGGAAAATGTAGAAAATTCGAGAAAAGTCATCTAGTAACAAAAAAATTCTTTCCTCTTCTAAAGCAAAATAATTCAGTACCCTACAGAAAAATGGGCAATTCACAATTACGTTTAAACTTTTATGAATTCTTTGTATTCTTTATCCACCTTTCAGTGGAAGCATTAATGTGTTTTTTGCCAAAAAAAAAAAAAAAAAAACTGCTTCGTGAAGGATATATTTTGTGTTACGAATGTTTCCCTATGTTCTTACATATTGGTTGTAATCCTCCCCCTTTTGCTGTGTGCCCTTTGCTTGATTATTGTGATTTTTTTTTTTTTTATATTTACAAGTTCTTATAGCTTCTTCCATTTCTTTTTTGCTTAGATCCTTCTCTGTTCTGAGATTCGTTGAAAATATTCTCTATGGCTTCATTGTTTACTTGTGACTCTTTCAATCCATCTGGAATTAATTTTGATATGAGATGAGGTTCTCTGTCTGCTTCACAGTAGTTAAACAGTCATGCCTGCACCAATAGTTGAATCGTCTCTTCCTTTTTTTAAACCCAGTGATTTGTAATGACAAATTTCTATAGTTTTTACCTCAAGATCTGGTTATTTGAATTGTGGTTCTTAGGTTCTTCTCTTCTACCATTTATACAATGTATATCTTTTTTGATCCATAATGCTGTTTTAAGTAGTAGCTCTACTTTTAAAAAAAGTTTTGCATGTGCAATTTTATAACAGATTAGAAAGCTGACTTCTACCATATTCAACTTATAAATTTTGTTTGGCTTCCTCATGTTGTTACAATTAAAAAAAAATGTGTCACCACCATAAAGATCATTGGAGTTTTCAGCAGTTCCAGAGAAATGAGAAGACACGGCCAATGTACTGGGTCTGTATTCTCACAAGGCAAAAATGTTCTGGTGCTGAGTAATGGCTGCCTTCTTCTCTGGAGTAGACGAGGACTATCTGGTTTTCATTGCCTACCACTCCTGATTGCATTTCTCTCCCAGCCTGTTTCACTCATTAGATTACTGCCTGGCCCAGACTCATTTCAGTTTTTGTAATGTCTAATTTATAAGAAAAGTTTTCATATTGTATTTAACTTGATCCTTGTTGGAACTTTTTGGATTATGCTATTACATTTATATATATTTTTTTCTATAATGCAGTATTGGGGGGGAAAAAAACTCCATTCTTCATTGACTGCTACTTGAATAGTTTCCTTTGAAATTTGTATTATTTCAGCACAAGAAATCATATGAGCACAAAGAAACAATAATACTCTATAATGACATTAAGAACAAATGCAGGAAGAAATGATTACCTGCATTTTAAGATTCAAAAGCAAACACAGCAGCATTTGTATAATACCATACCATATATGGACAAAGATATTTCTGTTCTAAGCTTGGTGGGTGTGATGTTGTTGTTGTTTCTTGGCTAAATTCTTTCTTCATAAAGGCTTGATGTCTTCTTTTTCTTTCATTCCCAACTTTACCGGCATGTTGATTTTCATAGCTTTCTATTGCTCGGTGTGCTGGGTGTTTTGACTGCTGATTACCATGTCACCCCTTCCTCGGCCGCTTTCTATGATTCAGATTAAATCAAATGAGGTGGTAAAAATGTTTTCCATGTCCCTGGTAAGTACTAGTCTGCAGTGATAGTGCTTCTTAGCATGTGACCTTGCTTTGCAGCAGTCTTGTGGGCAAATGCAGGGCCCTGACTTCCATTGGTCTTTTGTTTAAATCTGAGAAACAGATGCTCAGAGAATGTTTGTTACAAAGTTACAGAGTAATGAGTGGCTAGGACTGCAGCTTGGTCTTCTGACACCAAATTCAGTGTGTACTTCACAACATCAGCTTTTTTAAATAGTGGACATTTTTAGGTAATGGGCATCTGTTGGTTTCAGTTTATTTTCTGTTAGTTGTTAAAATAGTGGAAGAGCATAATGAAAAGCAGAAAAGAGAATAATCAATCCCTTGGACTTAAAAAATTGTAAATAAAGAAAACCTACAGCATAAAGAAAAATAAAGTCTTCTGGTCCTGTGTATCAACAAAAGTGACTATTAAGTAAAAGAGGTTAAAATAAAACTTCCTGCTTTTTTTTAGTTCCATTTCTACACATGGGTGAACCATAGGATCACAGAATTTTAGGTTGGGATCTAAGAATGAGACAGACAGTTAAGGAAAAGTCCCTGATCTTTTTTTTTTTCTTTGGTAAGAAAACTTAGGTTCTGTGTTGTCAGATTTTTTTTTTTTTTTTTTTTTAAGTTGTGCAGCTAGTTGGTAATTAACCTTGGAGTAGAAAAGGGAAGAAACCTCAGTTTCTGAGTCTCTCCTCCTCCATCAGTGTGGGAGAATTAATTGAGGGTTTTTAGATGACCTGACAGGGGACATAATGTCCTGGGTTTCAGAAGAACAGTGCGTGGTCCCATGTGGTAAAAAAAAAAAAAAAAAAAAAAACCAAAAGATAAATAAAAGAAGTAGAGAATGAACATGCTTTGTTTAATCTCTTTGCCTAACAGGAAAGAAATCATACAAGAAAAGGCTAGAACTTTTGCTTTGGAAAATACAAATTGGAAAATTAGGGAAGAGAATGTTCCTTTTTTAGGAGGTGTGGAGAGTTAGGGAGAATTTGAAATTAATGGAAACATTTTGACAGCATGAGGACATGGTGTGCTCTCCTTGATAATCAAGAATGTTTATTAAAAATCTATGAAGTTGGCTGGCAGCTTTAGGGGAGACAGCCCGTCTTCTCTGCATTTATAAATGTGTGTACTTGTTTTCTCAAAAAGCTTCTATAGCAAATGGAATGCAAGTATGTCCTAATTCTAGACAGTACCTAAGAAATGTTTGTGATGTTAACCAAAGGGTGAGTACTAGTATGTCAATATTATTTTAGGCCCTGTTGACCTATTTGTATATATTTTAAATAGTGTTACAGAGATCACTGGAAAGGTTTGGGAAAGTAGATGACATTTCTGGTCAGAGAATCTTACTGCTATACAGGTTGATCATCCTGACTCTGAAATCCGATATGCTCCAAAATTTGAAATGACATTACAAGTGGAAAATTGCACACCTGGCCTCTTGGTCTCTGATGGTTCAGTGTACATAAGCTTTGTTTCATGTACAAAATTATTAAAAATATAGTATAAAATTACCTTCAGGCTATGTGTGATGGGTGGATACAAAACAGAAATGAATTTCACATTTAGACTTAGGCCCCATCCCCAAGATACCTCTCTTGATATACACAGATATTCCAAAATTCAAAAATATCCAAAAATCCGTACCACTTCTGGTTCTAAGCATTTCAGAGAAGGGATACTTAACCTGTATTCATACTGGACCATTACAGAAGATCTTTCCCGAGATGTTTTTTTTCCAACCTTGATTATGTATTACGATTTTTTGAAAATCTAGAGTAAAACATATTGATTGATTGATTGATTGAGACAGAGTCTCACCCTGTTGCCCAGGCTGGAGTGCAGTGGTGTGATCTCTACTCACTGCAACCTCCGCCTCTGCGGTTCAAGTGATTCTCGTGGTTCAAGTGATTCTCGCGCCTCAGCCTCCTGAGTAGCTGGGATTACAGGTGTGCGCCACCACACCCTGCTAATTTTTGTATTTTTAGTAGAGATGGGATTTCACCACGATAGCTGACTGGTCTTGAACTCCTGACCTCAGGTGATCCACCCACCTTGGTTGGCCTCTCAAAGTGCTGAGATTATAGGTGTGAGCCACCGGTCTATTATTCCATTTTAAACGAATTCCACGTCTGTGCCAAAATCTGGAGCAAGTTTGCTTTTTTAAGCTTTATGTTATTTTTCTTATGTATTCTGTTTCATTTGGTTGGTGAGGGGCGAGTAACATGGAATTAATTCTTACTACTGCTAAGTATGAAGAACTGAAAAATAACATAGGCTTGGAAAAAAGTCCATTAAAGGAAGAAATAAAAGTGTCTCTTCTGTCCTAATGCTGTCTTGATGATTAAGCAGTAGGCTTGGTACTGATATGTTTTTTTTAGATAGCTTTGTTACATTCAGAGTGGTGCTTTGTTCTATTTTCAGATATTTTTCATAATTTGAGCTTCCCAGTGGATTAAGTATATGTGTCCTTTCATTTCTGTTTAACCATGGTTTTTTTCTTTTTTTTTTGCAGGAAGAAAAAAAGAAGTTTGACAAAGAGACAGAAAAGAATTATAGTCTAATTGATAAACATTTGAATTTATCAGCAAAAAAGAAAGACTCACATTTACAAGAGGTATAATTTTTTATTTTTCTGTTAAGTTTTCAAAATTTAATAAGCAATACATGTCTTTTAAAAATGTGCTTTACTGTTGATAACTTTTCATCTGGCATTATATAGAGATAACAAAAAGTGAACAGATAGTGTCATAAATTAAGAAAAAAGTCCTTGTGAAACAAGACAAAATAATACATCTTATAGCGATTACTGAGGTATGGATTTATAGTAGTAAAATTTTTGTTTCTGAGTATTATTTTATAGGAACATAACTTTAAACCAGCATTAGTGAAGAACAGATATATTATTTGCAGGAATAGATCAATTAATTGGCTTTCAGGAGTTCTTGAAGAAATGAATTGAATTTAATAAGCTCATATGCCATTATGCATTTATGTGAAGGCAGCATTAATCTTATTTAATGCTGAGGATTCAGGAAATTCAGCTTCGTTGGAAAGGGAGCATCTGTTTTACTTGTATTAATAGACTCATTTATTTCAGAGGCAGCCATATATAAGCAGGAAGGAATTTATATTTTATTTTTCATTTTCTTGTTGTTTATTTCTAAATCCCCTGCCATTTGTTTCTCTCTCACACTTGGATGGAAACTCAGTTGTTTACAATTCAAAACATAATGCTTTTATTAAAAGTAATGCTGTTTGCCATTGTTAGTATTTTGTCTGATCCCACAAAATTGTATTTTTTTCCCTTGTTTTTTAACACATAAGGAATCTGGGCATTATGTACTACTGTCATAAACACTTGCTAAAGTATTATCAAAATGACACAGTATTAAGTCTTGTGTAAACCTGGATTATATTTAAATGTCAGCTATGTAGTTACACACTCTGTGTGTGTATGGTTGGTTCGACATCCACATGTGACTTTTTCTTTTGTCTCTCTAATGTCTTTGACTGACATTTGGATGGCACTTGACAGTTCATAAAAGAAAAAGGAGCTTTTACACCACTTCATCCTTACTGCTTTTACTTTGGGTAGGGCCCTGTTCTCTACTTGTTACATATTATTGTGTGCTCCCTCATCTCCTGCCCTCTGTCAATTTTGAGATGATAGCTGTAGCTTTTACAGACCCCCTTTATGCTAGCAGTTCTCTACCTCTGCTCTCACCTCCATTTTCAGGTATCCTAAAAAAGATTTTCATTCCCCAAGTAAATTTCCAAATCCACTTCACTTTCTCATTAGGTATCTCATTTTAAACTTTTCTTAGGCAACATCTTTGGAGTCACCTTGGCCCTTTCTCTTACGCCTCCCATCTAGTCCATCAGTATGTCATCTTTAGTTCCAGAATATAATCTGAGTGTATCCACTTCTCATGACTCGCTCTTCTCCAAACCCTCCTAATGGCTTCTCCAGAGGCCCCAGGGCCCACAGGATGCTGTGTGTTCTGCACCCAACCCAGCTGGGGTCAGCATAGTATATACTGAGGGCCGTGGCATTTGTTTTCCTTCTGCTTGGTATGTTTCCAACGCGCATCCATGTGTCTCAGACCTTCAAGTACTCTTCCAAATACCTTCCACTCAGAGGTCAGTTTATTAGAAGTTTTTCCTGACCTTCTTATTTAGAATGTCCCCTTTACTCTGCTTTATATTTTTTTCATATTCCTTTTTTTTTTGAGTTGGAGTTTCACTCTTGTCGTCCAGGCTGGAGTGCAATGGTGAGATCTTGGCTCACTGCAACCTCCGCCTCCTAGGTTCAAGCGATTCTCCTGCCACTATCTCCTGAGTAGCTGGGATTACAGGCGCCCACCACCGCGCCCGGCTAATTTTTTGTATTTTTAGTAGAGACAGGGTTTCATTATGTTGGCCAGGCTGGTCTAGAACTCCTGACCTCAGGCGATCCACCTGCCTTGGCCTCCCCAAGTGCTGGAATTACAGGCATGAGCCACAGGGTTCAGCCTATTTTTTTTTCATGGTCTTATAACCGTTTTGACATACTGTTCATTTATTACGTGGCTTCTTCCACTAGAATGTAAGCTCCTTGAAGGCAACAACATTGTCTTATTCAGTGTTCTATCTTCAGTGCCTAGAACAGTACCTTTTAGGGAGTTAGGTACTTAATGTACAGTTATTGAATGAACAAGTGTGGAGATGCTTGTACAGTGAGCTGGGGCTCCAGTAATTTATCAGTCCCAAAGATAATTCACCTCCGGAAACATGAAGAGATCCTAAAGATGAATAATTTGTTTCATTTAAATTACATACACTTTTTTATCTTGCTCTGTTTGCTCTTTACAAACTTATGTGCTCACACTGAAACAGCCTTCTATTTTCAGTGTAAAGCCCTTAATAGGGGGTATGATTTTTGAAGGGGAAAATGTTAGGTTTGGATATTCATTACTTTTGGCAGTGGTTAATGTAATGCTAATTTTGAGTGAATTGAGATGCTCAGGAGATTGTAAAAGTTGCAGGGAATGATACTGAACAAAGGCTTAGAAACGTACATAATTCATTCTCTCCTCTTGTTTCAATTGAAAATAACAGGAGATGGCCGGGTGTGGTGGCTCATGCCTGTAATCCCAGCACTTTGGGAAGCCGAGGCAGGTGGATCACAAGGTCAGGAGATGGAGACCGTCCTGGCTAACACGGTGAAACCTTGTCTCTACTAAAAATACAAAAAAATAGCCGGGTGTGGTGGCAGGTGCCTGGAGTCCCAGCTGCTCGGGAGGCTGATGCAGGAGAATGGTGTGAACCCAGGAGGCGGAGCTTGCAGTGAGCTGAGATTGCGACACTGCACTCCAGCCTGGGCGACAGAGTGAGACTCCATCTCAAAAAATGAATAGAGTAGAGTAGAGTAGAGTAGAGTAGAGTAGAGTAGAATAATCAGGAGAGAATTGGGCATGCACCATGCTGGCTATTTTGGCAGTTCTCTGAGGCCTTGCTACTATACCTTTATGTTTATTGGGCATAATAGCTTCTACGTTCATCCACACCCCTACATTCTACTTAACAGTTGTACAGTAACAGGTATTGGATATTTGAGAAAATTCCATTTCTATTTTTGAAGTCTATTTTTTCTTCCTAAGTAGCCAAATGATAATATTTCAGTGTAATAATAATCTACTTGAGAAGCAGATTCCCTGAATAACTTTGTGTGAGACTTGTCTACTTTCTTACATATATTTACAGCTGGAAAGACTAGAAATTAGTTGATAATCAAAGCGAAATTGTGTATTTGTTAAAAACTAGTGATTTGCTTGGAGTTGTCAAATGTATAGTGATTGCCTTTTAGATTCATTTTTAAAGGTCAGGCTGAAGGAAATCATTTTATGACCCTAGTTACAACTTGGACGTCCATGGCATTCTTGTAAGAGAGGGCTCTTGTCATGGGATCTTTAGGGTGCAGAAACCTTTGTGGCTGGTGATGCATTTGCCTGAGTTTTGCTCTGGCCCGTTGGGCTTGTTCTGCCAGCTCCTCTCGGCAGGCTGCGCTGGGCTTGTGCTACTGGCCTGGATCTCATGCCTGCCAAAGGCGAGTCAGGCATGGAGTGGCGAGGGGTTCGTGAGTGAGTTCAGGGTCTGGCCACTGTGTGCAGCCAGGCATGCCGACCGTGGTGGGGCAGGCAGCTCCAGGCACAGGCACCGGCTCCGTGCAAGGCTGTGGCTAGACCAGGCATACTGCAGGTCGCTTCCATTGTGGGCACGGTGGCGCCTGGAAACTTACAGACACCAGGAACCACAGAGCCCCAAAGAGGGTGTCACAGCCCTGGCTCAGGGAGCCCCTAGATCTGGGCTCCCTGAAGGACCACAGTTCTTCTCTCCTTCTCATCACCCACAATGTGGCGAGCAGGGGAGGGGGAGGTTCACCCCTGTTTGTGTTACAGCTCCTTCAATCTGGCCATTCCTTGGGTCCCAAGTTCTTGTCCCACATCCAAGAGGAATGAGGTATGCAGACAGTTGCAGGGGTGAGCAAGGTAGAGGGGAACTTCATTGAGCAACAGGACAGTTCTCAGGAGACCTGAAGTGAGTAGCCCTTTTCCGCAGGCAGGTCATCATAATGAGTGTCCAGCTCTCAGTGGAGGGGAGACCTCTAGTGTGTAGCTCCTTTCTACAAGCAGGTCATCCTGACTAGTGGAGGAGACCCCCGGGGGTTGCTTCTTCCAACAGCTGGTAGTCCCCATGTCTTTCTGAGTCTGTTTGAGTGCAGGGTTTTTCTGGGCTCAGAAGGGAGGAAGTGTGCTGACTGGTCCATGTGCAGCCATGGGTGGGCCTGGAAAAAGCACCGTAAGTTTTCATTCCTGTCTGCAGACTCCACCCAGAACTGGCAGCCCAGCGGCTCCCAGGCTTCAGGCCATCCTGGCTTAAAGGTGGGGTTTCACCAGGGACCTCTCCCTTCCCACCTAGGAACCTGTCTGTCTCCTGCAGCTGTCAACATGTCATCTACGGCACCCAAAGTATTTGCGCCAAGAGATGCCGATAGGCCTCTGTCGAGCTGCTCTCAGCTCCCTGGCCTCCCTCCTGTGCTTGTTGGCATCCAAAGTCCAGAGTGGGCCGAGCTGGAGGTTGGGGTTACTGGGGGCGCTGGCATGTCAGCACCACCCTAGTGCACACATACTCGGCCGGGTGGGAACAGTACCTAGGCTTGGCTACAACTTTGCTCCACACTGGATCAGGTGCTGGGAGCGAGGAGAAGCCAGAGAGCAGGAGCAGGCACTTCTCAAGTCTGCTGGCGGGGCAGTGGGCCTTCCCCGGCCCTCAAGAGCATGGGGATGCCCTGGCCCAGAGCTGTGGCCGTGTGGCTGCAGCTGTGTCTGGGAACATGGGGCTCCTGCCCTGACAACTCCATAGAAGTTGGGACTCCTGCCTGTTTCTGGCCCCCGCGGGTACCATGGTGTGCGCAGCCCTGGCCACACTTTGCGCTCTGCAGCTGGTGTCCCCACAGCGGCTGCTCCAGACTGTCCGCTACTGCCATCATTGCCAGTGATCCCAGGGATTATGGTGAGTTAATCATGGAGCATGTGGCACAACAGTTCTGGATTTTCAGAACGTTAAGGGGGTGGTGATAGAGGTTGACTGGTAATGCAAGGGTCATTACAGTAGCAAGAACAACCAGGAGAGAGAATTTGCTAAAAGATAAAATCAAATTGATAAATCTGTTGCTGGTATAAATTTCTTCAAGGGCCTTTCCAGTAATGACAAATGAGGAAACCACCCTTCTTATGTCTTTATTTTGTTAAATACTCAACAAAATTACTGTGTTTTTGCTGGGAGATGTGCCAACTAACTGCTGATGGCTGAACTATCAAACTCTGGTTATTGGAGGCACAAAAATATGATTCAGAGGAGTGTTAAGTAGAAATTCTCATTTTAGCTTAGTAATATATATTAAAGTATTTGCTGAAATGTTTTTTATTACGTTTTGAAATGTGTTGTTTCAAATGTATTAAATGCTTTTCAAAAACACATTTTTGGTTATAAAATATATGAATAAAATTTCAATAAAATGTATGATTTGATTGTAAAGTATATGGCTCAGTAGTATTAAGTACATTCACATTGTTTTGCAACTATTACCACCATGCATCTCCAGGGCTTTTTCAAAAATCTTCCCAGACTGCACCTCTGTACCTGTTAACAATAACTCTCCATTCTCCCCTGCTCCAGCCCCTGGCAGCCATCATTCTGCTTTCAGTTTCTATGAATTCGACTACTCTAGGGGTCTCATATGAGTGAGATCATATAGTATCTGTCCCTTTGTGACTGGTTTATTTCACTTAGCCTGATGTCCTCAAGGTTCATCCATGTCGTAGCATGTATCAGAATTTCCTTCCTGTCTAAGGCTGAATAATATTCTGTTATACATATGAATCGTCCGTCCATCCATCCATCCATCCATCCATCCATCCATCCATCCATCCGTGGGCATTTGGGTCACTTTTCCCCCTGCTACTATGAACAGGGGTGTACACATATCTGTTCCTCTGCTTTCAGTTCTTTCGGGTATATGCCCACCTGTAGAATTGCTGGGTCATGTGGTAATACTATTTTGAATTTGAGGGAAAAATTTAATTTTTTGTTGGGAGTTGTGCCTGTTAACTGCTGGTGGCTGAACTATTGAATTCTGGTTAATGAAGGCACAAAAGTGCGATTTTGAGGAGTGTTAGGTAGAAATTTTCAGTTTAGCTTAGTAACACATTATATTTCAGTATTACTTAAAGCACTGTTTTTCACAGTGCTTGTACCATCTTGCATTCCCACTAATGATGCACAAGGGTTGCAGTTTCTTGACATCCTCACCAACACCACTCCTTTTCTTTTTTGGATAGTAGCCACCCTAATGGGTGTGAGGTGGCATCTCATTGTGAGTTTGATTTACATCCTAATGATGAGCGATGTTGAGTGTCTTTTCATGTGCTTATTGGCCTTTTGTATATCCTCTCTGGAGAAATGCCCAGATAAATATTTTTAAGAGTAAAATTAGCTAAGTTAGGAAAAATATCACATGATGCCTAGTAAGAATGGTTTCTTGGACATGAGTTCTCTCTCCACTATTCTCTGTGGAGTCATGCTCTTCTTCTAGTTCCTTTCTAGTTAGACAAGCTAAGCTGGAAGCTTTTTTTGGAATAGCCTCCTGACCAGCTGGTACCCGTTTCCCTCCCAGGGCATGAGATGTTGTGAGGGCTGCAGATGGGCGTCCAGCCCTGGCCCGCCTTTGAGAACTGGGTTCTTGAGATGCTGCCATGGCTGGCTCCTCCTCACCTGCCGCCATCACTCCCTGAGTGCTGAGGTGCTGGGTCCTTTCTCAGGCAGACTTTATTCTGAAAGGATTTGTTCATAGAAATGTTTGTGGATTGTGATTGCATGTGGTTCAGCCTTGGGGCATCAGTTGTGGTTGGGGTGAGTTTTTCATGAAGAGAAACCTCTTTGATCTTCAGTTCTTGCGGGTCAACCTCAACATACAGAGTAGGAGTCAAACTTTTTCTGCAAAGAAACTGATAGTAAATATTTTAGACTTTTGTGGACCATAAAGTTCCTGTTGCACCTGCTCAATTCTGCTGTTGCAGCAGGAAAGTAGCTGCAGACGATACCTAAATGAATGGTTGTGCCTGTGTTGCAATACTTTACTTACAAAATCAGGCAACACAACGTATTCTGGCCCATGGACCACAGTGTGATGACCTGATGTAGAGTTTCACTTTTCACCGTCTCCAGTTTGCCTAACCTCTGTGATTCTAACATAGGCAGATATCCAAGTGGAGCAGAACCGGCAACACTTCTATGAACTGTCTCTCGAGTATGTGTGTAAGCTGCAGGAAATCCAAGAACGAAAGAAGTTTGAGTTTGTGGAACCTGTGAGTATTATTGCCAAGTTGTTTGCTGGTGGAGTTTTGCAATATAAGATAAGTGTTTATCTTCCTAGGTCTGATTTTTGGTTTATAGTTATTAGAGGCCACAGTGCATAAACATGAAAGAGACATATTGAAAAGGGCAAACACAGCCATGAATTCAAGGAATTGCCTCTAAATCCGTGTTTCTCAACTGTATTTGCACTGCAACATGTAATATTCCCATTGCTACATGATCTCAAGGAAGGCAAACAAGTGCAATTTCTGCTACCTTAGCCTATAGCTCTGTCTTTAAAAAATTTCTCTGAAATAATTTATACTAGAATGAGTGAACATGGGTTGTTTATACCAGTTCAAACTTTGATACTTTAAACAATTGTTTGTAACATGACTTCGAACACAACTCACAATGCTTATGGCAATCTAAGTTTAGAAGCAGGATATGGAACATTTGAGACAATTTTATGAGTTACTCTGACATTTTTTTTTTTACTTACTTTAGAAACACATGGTTTTTGTTTGTGATTATATAGATATTTGCTAGTAGCTTCAGTTGTTTATTTATGAAGATACATGCACATGAATATATATAACATAATGTAAAGGATATTTCATGTGGATTTCAGCAAAACGAACTCATTTTCAGGATTCATTTTAATTTTAATATCAACTTGTTGAATGGTTTCTTTTTCTTAAACAGCTTTATTAAGATAACATTCACACACTACACAATTTACCCATAGTGTGTATGGTTTATAGAAACAAGAATAACTAAGTAATGATTAAAAATGAGCATTTGTGGAGCTATGGTTTACTTGCAGCGATAGTCATTAACCTAAACCAGTAGAGAAAAAGTAAACCTCCTCAAAATCTTTCTTTTTATGTGAAATAACAGTAAATGCCTGCTTTTATTGGGCATTTATAATGCTCAGTCGCTGTTCAAGTCATTGTTCTAAGTGTTGTACCAAACTCATTAGTCCACACTATTACTCAATGAGGAGATAAGGAAATAAAAGTAGAGAAAGGTTGAATAATTTGCCCAAGGTCCCATAACAAGTCATGGCTGATGTTGGGAATGGAGCCTGCTGGGCATTTGGTGTCACAGCCCCAGATTCCTAACCACCCACGGTGTGGCATTTGGAAGAAAATGAATCTCAGTATTTCCTTAACTCTCTCCCCAAATCACTTCTCTTCACTTTAGATTTATTGACTCACATGTGGAGCAGAGGCAACAGCTCTCTAATTAGAGACAGGTTGGGAGTTGGTAGAAAACTAAAGGTTTAATTACAGGTTTGAGGCTGCCCCTGGCAAGTCATGGAATATCTTTGTCAACAAAACACAGGGATTGCACTCTGTTGGCTGTGGCTGGGGAGAGTCTGGAGCTCTTCGATTCTGTGATTTTAGTTTCTTATAGATTGTATCAACCTATAGTGATAAGATTTCAATTACAAATACTGGGATTCTCCTGACTAAAGAGGACAAATGGATGACTTTATAATTCAATTTTTCCTACAGAACATGCCATACAAGCTGCCTAATGGCTGTGATATTTAAGGGAAAAAAGCATCATTTTCTACAAAGATCAATTAATAGTGTATTTGGGTTTACTTGAATATTATTGACTTCCCTTTAATCACTTTATTTCAGTGGAATAACAGTGAGATGGCGGGGGGAACCCTTGCTTGTTTATATGATTCTTTTTTCTCCTGAGTTGTTTTGTGCTAATACCTCTTTTCTTCCTGTGTCTTAGATGCTGTCATTTTTTCAGGGGATGTTTACCTTCTATCATCAGGGCCATGAACTTGCCAAAGACTTCAATCACTACAAAATGGAACTACAGATCAACATTCAGAATGTAAGGAAATGGAAGCTTTCTTTATAAAAAGATGTTTGAGTGTATTTTTCATTTGTTTGTTGTATGAAAAGCCTTAAATGAAGACAACGCTGATCTATTGGTACTGAGAAACTGAGGGTATGGTGCCATCTGCTGGTCAGCTCTTGGTGTGACGAACTGCTCTACAGTTGGTTGAGGCTTGGGACATTCTGCCACCTGGCGGCTTTTCCTGCAGTTTCTGGGTCAATTCTAAGGATAAGCTCTGTTACCTTAACTCTAAGTCAGCTATTTCTGTAACAGACAAAAGAGCACTCCACTTTAAGGCATTGAATTTATAATGCACTACATTTCTTCTCCTTTAACTGGGTATCTTGATTTTTGTTCCCAGATAAGCTTATCGTTTGAGTGGAATGTCTTCCCTACATTTTATGCATATTTACTAATGCATTGGTGTTCACAGTTGCTATTGGTCTTGATTATTTTCCTTTGGAAAATGTGTGCTTTCTGCCAAGTCTTGGATGAAGAGATTCAGGAGAATGGTATTAAGCAGCATACTGTATGTCATTTTGATCACGTGGTGGATGTTTTTCCTCTCAACACTAGTTGATGCTGGAGGTTCCTCATTGACAAACTGGTCAGAGGATGTTGAGTGTAATTTGAGGTCTTGTTAGGAATGTCGTGAGATAGCTTTGTGACCAACTCACAGCACATAATGAAAGACACACAGGTAGATGGATGGGAATGTGGTTGTTGTCTGCTCTTCATTTCTTTCACAATTAGAAGTTGAGAGTGGGCCGGGCGCAGTGGTTCATACCTGTAATCCCAGCACTTTGGGAGACCAAGGCAGGTGGATCACGAGGTCCAGATATCGAGACCATTCTGGCCAACATGGTGAAACCCCGTCTCCGCTAAAAATACAAAAATTAGCTGGCCATGGTGGAGTGCGCCTGTAATCCCAGCTACTCAGGAGGCTGAGGCAGGAGAATTGCTTGAACCCAAGAGGCGGAGGTTGCAGTGAGCTGAGATTGTGCCACTGCACTCCAGCCTGTGCGACAGAGCGAGAATCTGTCTTAAAAAAAAAAAAAGTTGAGGGTGAATACCTTTTGTGTAAATTTTGTTTCTAACTTTTTTTTTTAACGTACAGTTCCCTATACTTGGGAGTGTAGATGATAAAGCCTCTTATTTTTATAATTTATGTGTCAACTTCTATTTGAGGATTGTTAGGACATTCACCTGGGCTAATGATAGAGTCCTGGAGTAGATTCTTTCTTTGCTGCTGTGGTGTCACAATTTGTGAAAACAGTTATAAAATATGTGGTATGACTATAATGTGACAAAACTTAAAAATCCAAAATGGGTATGTGTGGATTCATTCTAGTTACCCCAGAATTGTCCCTGCAGGTAGTAGAATATTGAGTTTAATGATGTTGAGTTTTTTTTTTTTTGGAGACAGGGTCTCACTCTGTTGCTGAGGCTGAAGTGCATTGGCACAACCACTGTTCACTGCAGCTTCAACCTCCTAGGCTCAAGTAATCCTCCTGCCTCAGCCTCCTGAGTAGCTGGGACTGCCAGTGCATGCCAGCACACCCAGCTAATTTTTTTTTCTTTTTGGTAGAGATGGCATCCCACTGTGTTGCCCAGGCTGCTCTCAAACTTCAGGGTTCCAGTGATCCTCTTGTCAGCCTCCCAAGATCCTGGCATTATGGGGGTGAGCCACCATGCCTGGCCGATGTTGAGATTATTTAGAATATTTTGCAGGCAGCAGAAAACAGTTATGTAAAAAGAACACTAGATAGTTTACATAAGTGGTCCCCAACCTTTTTGGCACCAGGGACTGGTTTTAAGGAAGACAATTCTTCTGTAGATGGAATGGAGGTGGGGGAAGATAGGGTATGGTTTCGTGATGAAACTTCCACCTCAGGTCATCAGGCATTATTAGATTCTCATAAGGAGTGCACAATCTAGATCCTTTGCGTGCACAGTTCATAATAGGGTTCGTGCTCCTATGAGAATCTAATGCCACCGCTGATCTGAGAGAAGGTCGACTCAGGCGGTTATGCTCACCTGCCGCTCACCTCCTGCCGTGTGACCCGATTTCTAACAGGCCATGGACCAGTACTGGTTGGCAGCCTGAGGGTTGGGGACCCCTGCTTGAGATTATAACTCCTGTTTTCCCCTCCACTTACTGGCTGTATAATTTGTGGAAATTCGCCTTTTCTGTCTGGACCTCATCTATCAAGTGCAGGACTGGCCAGAATGAGAACCTTCAGGCAGGACTGTATATACAACTTCCAGAATCAAGGTAAAATGAAGAAAATAGTGCCCTTTATTTAGAGATAATGAAGAGTTTCAGATCAGAGGCATTTGATCATTAAACCAAGCAGAAGCTCTTCTGCGCACAGGGCCCTGTGAACGCATAGGTGAATGCCCTTGAAGCCAGCGCTCTGCCTCAAGCTCCGGGGTGAGCTGTGGGGAAACATCAGTCTTTTGGGATGTTCAGTGAAACTCCTTGCACAGCTCATTTATTTGTGGAAGTGTGTTTATAACACACCTGTGGGGAAGGCGGGGGTCTGTTTACCTTATATAAACCAAAAAAACTTTCAGAGGCATTAAATATTTAGATGGTAATGAGCAATATTCAGTCTTGAAATCTTCTGAGCAAACTTTGAAGCTAAGCTATCATTTGAAATGTTTCACAAAATGACCTGGTTGGAATCCTTAATATATTCAGAACTTATACAATTGACAACAGTATTCATTTTCTGTAGAGAAATGGGGAAATGACAGTTTATTGAAAAAAAGCCTTTTTTTGTATTGTCTCGCACTTAAGGATGTGTGGTCATCAGTAAATCGCCGTGCATTCTCAACCTTTTTTCTAAATATTCCTGTCTTGATTTTGTTTGGCTGTTTCTTAATAAACACTCTTGCAACTCAGAATTTCTCTCGGCCTCACCTTCAGTATTGAGAACACGTGATCTAGGTGGCGTCTCTGCTCTTCAAAATGTTAATTTTTAGCTTTTTTTTTTTTTTTTTAAATCAGAAACATCAGCACTTTTGAAACGCGGGTCACTCATTCTGTATCATCTGCTATACCTCATTGACACTGTAATTTGCTCATTTCTTGGCCATTCATCTCATTCCTTGATGTCAGTTTTTTATTATAATAAAGATAAAATGCTGGGTATATAAAACAACATATTGTTGAAAAAAGTCCCAGTTGTGGTGTGTGTGTGTGTGTGTGTGTGTGTGTGTGTGTTGCATTTATTTGTTTGTTTGAGACGGAGTCTCGCCCTGTCACCCAGGCTGGAGTGCAGCGGCCCTATCTCGGCTCACTGCAAACTCCACCTCCCGGGTTCATGCCATTTTCCTGCCTCAGTTTCCCGAATAGCTGGGACTACAGGCACTTGCCACCATGCCCGGCTAATTTTTTTGTATTTTTTGGTAGAGACGGGGATTCACCGTGTTAGCCAGGATGGTGTCAGTCTCCTGACCTCGTGATCCACCTGCCTCAATATCCTAAAGTGTTGGGATTACTGCCGTGAGCCACTGCGTCCAGCCACTATATGTATTTTAGGAAACATAATCAAATGTTAACTGCCTCTGCATTATAACATCATAAATATTTTGATCATCTTTTTAGTATTTAATTTTAGTAAAAAAGCAAAACTTTTATAATCAGAAAAAGGTAAAAGTTATTTAAAAGTGAAAACCTATTTTTCCCCATTGGATAATACCTATTGTATTGTAAAAGTGCCTAGACTTTTTTTTTTTTTTTTTGAGAAATTGAGTCTTCATTTTCCATAATCTAGAGTGATAAATGGAAATCAAGAAAGTAGCAAGATGGCTTTTAGGAAATGGGTTTTCCAGAAGAATGGAAATTGCCTCAAATTTAAAGAATATTTTAAGGAACTAATTTTGAACTTTTGTGATTTCTGTCTCCTGAAGAATGTGGGGAAGAGAGTAGAATAGAATTCTTCCTGGAAGGAAATACAGTGTGCAGAATTTTAGGATTCATAAAGAGTCCCTAGAAGATAATAAGAATGGGTAGGAAGTATTTAAGAACATGGGCAAAATATTTTTATCGCAATGTTGTAAGGAAAGTAGAATACCAAAACTACAGACTTTTGTGTGTGTGTGCGTGTGTGTGTGTGTTTAAAAGAGATTAGAAATGATCACGTCAAAATATAACAGCAGTCACCTGAGGAGTGGGCTTATGGTTAGCTTTAGTCTTATCCCTTTTCTTTTTGCCCCCCAAATGGGACTATTTGTGTCTGTCTCTCTGTTTTACAGTGATACAGATTAGTTTTTATAATCAGAAAAGAAGTTTTTTACAGATGTTTTCTCTTTCAATCAGATTTACAATACTAAAATAATAAGGCTTAATTTAAAGCTAGTTTATTTGGAAATGTTTAATTCCTAAAGCATGTAAAGAAAACAAGGCAGCAATGATCTTTTATTGGATAGATGGATGGCATTAGTGTCCTACCATATAGGTTATTGTGAGGATTAAAGAACCATGTAAATGCTCAAATGTTACCTATTGTAATGTTTGGGGTCTAACATTATTGTAATTAGAAGATGCCTTCATATGTGCTTGGAACTTATAATTGGAAATTGCAAGGTTTTAGCCATTCTACTGATTTTATGCAAATTTTTCAGTGTGTAACTTACCTAAAAATGGTACCATTAAAAAATAGTGGCTGGGGATGGTGGCTCACGCCTATAATCCCAGCACTTTGGGACGTTGAGCTGGGAGGATCACTTGAGCCCCAGAGTTCAGGACCAGCCTGGGCAACATAGTGAGACCCTGTCTCCACAAAAGTAGAGAAGAATTAGCTGGAGGTGGTGGTGCATGTGAGTAGTCCCTGTACTCGGGAGGCTGAGGTGAGAGGATCATTTGAGCCTGGGAGGTCGAGGCTGCAGTGAACCGTGATTGTGCCAGTGTACTCCAGCCTGAGCAACAGAGTGAGACCTGTTCTCAAGAGAAGAAAAAAAGCCTTCCATTCCCAGTGCAGACAATAAGCCTCTGAAGAAGTCGAGTGGTGAAGGAGAGGGGGACCTTTGTGGAGGTGTCTGCAGCAGGGATGGTGGAGTGAGTGGTGATGAGACAGAGGTGGCTGCTGGGGCATTTGGGAGATTGCTTGTGCTGAGCAGAGATGTTAAGTGAGCACATAAGCAGACATGTTGAGAAGGAGAACCAGGCTTCTTACCGCCTGGGAAGAAATTCACAGATTTGGAAGGAGAGAGACTGGAAAGAAACCTGAAGAACTGGAGTAGAATTAGATTTCTTGGTAGGAAGTCATGGATTTGCAAATATATAGGTAGATACAGAAGTAGTGATTGTATGTTGTATAAACACACGTGCTCTGTGTAGACAGTTGACCTTTGAACAATGTTGGGGTTAGCACCTCTGCGCTGTTGGGTGTCTGCATATAACTTTTGACTTCCCCTAAACTTGACTACTAATTGCCTACTGTTGATCAGAAGCCTTACCCATAACAGAAATAGTTGATTACCACATATTTTGTGTGTTCTATGTATGATATACTGTGTTCTTACAATGAAGTAAGCTAGAGAAAAGAAAATGTTACTGCAAAAATCATAAGGAAGAGAAAATATACTTACTATTCATTAAGTGGAAGTGGATCCTCATAAAGGCCTTTGTGTGTTTTCCTATTGAGTAGACTGAGGAGGAAGAGTTGCTGTTGCAGCAGTTGTAGATGGGGAGGAAAATCCATGTATTAGTAGATCCACAAAGTTCCAGCCTGTGTTAAGGCTCAACTGTATGAACATCTGTTTCCTGAGTCTGTCTGCTGAGAAGACTTAGAAGCAATGATACTTCCTTAGCTGTGAGCACACTGTGCCCGGATCTTGGTTTCCAAATACTAAGTACTCTCCACTAAAAAGAACAAGAGCTCCTTTCCAGGACTGGGGCAGGGAAAGTATAAGATAAGCCGAGGGTACCTTATTGGACCAGAAAGTAAGGAACTGGTCGAAAATTAAGGGGACCAGTCAAAAGACAGAAGCCAGCTCAAAGGGACTCCTGCTGCTCAAATCTAGGGCAATTTGAACATGAACATAAATAATAGGATTATTGGCTTAAATACAAGTGTGTGTACATGCTCTCACCTGTGATAGCATCCATACATGTATGGCATGCACATATATGTATGTATGTAAATATACACACACGGGGAGCAGTGAGGGTTGGAAGGAATCTCAGCAAAATGACCAAGGAGGGGAGTAAAATCAGGGTGAAATTAGTACAAACATGAGGATAAGGGCCGGGGATGGTGGCTCATGCTTATAATCCCAACAGTGTGGGAGGCTGAAGCGGGTAGATTGCGTAAGCCCAGGAGTTCGAGACCAGCCTGGACCCCATATGGAGACCCCCGTCTCTACAAAACAACAACAACAAAAACCACACACACAAAAATTAAGCCTGGCGTGGTGGTGTGCGCCTGTAGTCCCAGCTCCTCTGGAGACTGAGGTGAGAGGATGGCTTGAGTTCAGGAGTTTGAGGCTGCAGTGAGGTATGACTGTGCCACTGTACTCCAGCCTGGGAGACAGAGTGAGACCCTGTCTTTTAAAAAAAA
>NW_012101321.1:5416193-5440777 GCF_000951045.1 Mandrillus leucophaeus | reverse complement strand
AAAAAAAAAAAAAAAAAAAAAAAAAAAAAAAAAAAAAAAAAAAATTGGGGATAAGAAAACCTGGAGAAATGGAGGGAGAGAGGGAACCTAGTCATCAACAACTGAGTTCTACTTGCTTTGCAGGCTTATACTTTCTTACAGGACATAAGCTGATTTTTCTCGCAGCTTAGTTTTGTATTTAAAAGAAAACCTCTGCAGACAGGTTTTCCCTTTTACAATCTACATTTATCAGATGACTCTCCATCCCTTGACAAAAAAGATGTGCCATTCTACCGTTTTCCCACGCTTAGGACCCTTGGCAACCCCTTTTATTGTAGGGAGGAAAGAGGAGAAATTTCAATAATAATTTTCTGTCTCAGTTCCTCCACAGTTTCACATCAGCAGTTTTTTGGTATTAATACAATTAGTTTTGAGCCTGGATGAAGGTTCCTGTGTCCAGGAACACGGTGGTGGCGACTCATCACAATTGCCTTGGTAATAATTCTGTCACTTCACCTTGCATATACGTTTTCAGTGTAGCCGTTTGACAGATATTGGCACACCACATCTCCTGCATTTCAGAAATGTGATTTGTCTCTTCAGATATCAAAGACATTATTTGTGTAGGTGAGATTTTTTCCCCCTTCCGTCTTCAGGGAAGAAATGTCATTTTCAAATGCAAGTGCCATGACCTGGAAAAACTGACACTTGTATTTATTAGTTTGCAAAGAAGAATTAAACTTTTTCAGATTCTGAGTATTTACAGACTGCTAATGTAACAGTAACAAATCAGATTGATTGAGTCAGATTGGTCGTTGCAAAGGAAATACTTCTCAGGTAGGTATATTAAAACCTACTTATGTTTTAAACCTAAAATTTAGTAGTGTGAGACCTGAAGGCAGGAATTTTTTATGTTGAATAATAAAATTATTCATGGTGTTAGAAAGCCTCCAAAGTAAGTAACCTGTAGTAACCCTGGCTTATACTCCTCTGGTAGCTATTTTACCACTATTTTTTTTTTTCTTTGCGCGTTAATCTCAGTAAGGAGGTACACTGGAAGGAATGGGGATGTTTTGATAAATTTATAGAAAAGTTATTTAGAGTTAAAAAATGTAATTACGGTTATCCAGAGACTTTAAAATGTGCACGAGAAAACTCAGAACTTAACATTTATGTGTGTTTTTTAATCCATCTCAGACACGGAATCGATTTGAAGGAACAAGGTCAGAAGTGGAAGAGCTTATGAACAAAATCAGACAGAATCCCAAGGACCACAAACGAGCAAGTCAGTTTACAGCAGAAGGCTACCTGTATGTCCAGGAAAAAAGTAAGAGGCCCTCCAGCAGTGACTGCTTAAAAATGCAAATTATTGAAAACTCTGCTATTCTTGCCATTATTGTGACATTTTGGGCAATTATTCCCACCCCTTTCTCTGCCTGCTTCTATCGCCTAGTGGGTGTATATTACATATTCAGGAGAAACACATTCCAGCCCTGGAGAGAGGGGTACAGTGAGCTTAGGAGTGGCTGTGAGCACCCTGTTCTTCCGACACCCCACTAGCTTCTGTTTCACACTGTGCGTGCCCCAGGAACATGCTTATAAGGAAGTCAGAATTTGGTGTAAGATTGAAAATGAGCCAGAGTTATGAGGGTATTTTATTTTTTCTCCTTCCCCCTCACCTCTGCCCTCATTACTAGCGCACACAGGCACACACATTCATACACGCGTACACATCCTCCCCTCCCACAACCCTGCCTCACCATCATCTTAAGGTCAAGAGGGACATATTAGTATTTTTCTCCTTCCTTCATACCATTTTTGTTCCCACCAATCTGAGATAGTTGGTTCCTACTCAAATCATCAGGAAAACTGCAGATAGTGATAAAAGATATTCCTGTGTGGCATCCTAACTTGTAGGGATTTTAGTCTCTGTTGCTATCTTAGCAAATACACAGTGCACAGATTGTTCTCATTTTGAAAACTGAAGGACCTGTCTTTCTTTCAGACTTTGAACATTTGGTCTTATTTTAACAGCTAAGCTCTTAAGGTTTACTACTTCAACTGTAGAACCCAATTGCTAGTTAGCAGGAAGGATGAGAATGTGAAATGTGTCTCTCTTTACTATTTCCCTCCCTCTTCACCCTTAACTGTAATAAGGGTGTTTTACAGATGTCACTTCATTTAAGTGTGGCTGATTTACAGGACTTTCAATCCAACCTAAAAATTTACTGGTAGAGATGACTCAGGGAAAGGTTACGGGGTACCTGTGCTTTGAATGGAAGTTCATGTTCTATGCAGGCAGCAGGATGGTTGTGCTTTTTCCATTTGCCCTTATTCTGGAATCTTGCAGCGTTCGCCTCTTGTGAGCAGTTGTATGATATGGCAGAAGTCTGAATTTTTCTCATACATTATCTTATTAATCTCAGTTTTTAAAATTGAATTTGAAAGAACTAAATTAAAACTCAAGATAGTCTTGAGAATGTTAGAATTATTTGTATTATATGCCCAAGTGAAAATCACAGGAAACTTTAATTTTTACATTCATCACTGTTGCCTTTGAGAGAAATTGAAATGAAGCAACGTAACAGTAGTGGTAAAATTCTTTCCTCATTCATTGTATACCCAGCACTGTGCTAAACTTGTATACAACTTGTCTCATTTATCCATAAAACAGCCCTATGAAGTATAAGATACTATTATTATTCCCCATTTATAAATGAAAATAGGGGCACCGAGAGGTAAATAATGTTCCCTAGGTCATACAACTACTGAATGCTGGGATTGTCATTCTGAAAGTGGAGTCTGTGTTGGTAACGTCTCCTGTAAATTGCTTGGTGCTTGGACAGGTGTGAAAGAGCATCGTTAGTGTGTATGCCCAGAGCTGGTCGAATAGGCTCTGTTAGTTGTCAGAAGGGGGTGGTGGCTTAAGTAGTGGAAAGACCTTGATATTTGGGGTCAGAGATTCTGATTTAAGGTTCGGCTTTGTCATTTTCCAGGCATTTGGGCTAAGCTTAAATTTTTTTAGATTAAAAAGGCAGTAAGTATCATCCTCTCTGGGCAGTTTTTTTTTTTTTTTTTCTTAGAGTTAAATAAAATACCTGTGCAATAGTTTTTCGTGAACCATAGAACACAGTACAAATGCTGGTTCTTTGAAACACACAGCAGTGGTTCCCAAATTCAGGTCTTTGGACTAATGATGGTCTGAGATAAAATTGATTTTGGTCTGGTAACTCCTTTCATCTATTACCCCTATCCCAAATAATGTAATTAGCTATTACCCCTATCCCAAATAATGTAACTAGCTAAAAGCATTCCTTTTACATGAGTTATTTTTTTCCCTCCTGAGCTTATCTTTTTTGATTTTTAGGTATAGAAGCTTTGTTTGTTTGACATGAAATTATGGTGATAACAGATGTTAATTGTTTTTTAAAAAATGTCTTGACTCACTAAAGTAAAAAATTGTCAACTTCTGCTGGGCCTAACCTTTCATTTGTTACGGTTGGACTTGTATTGGCATGTGAAGTTCCAGATGCTAGAGGTCCCTCTGACATACAGCACTGTCCTGTGAGCCCTGATGGTGGTACTGCTGACTTAGAGTGGAAAAGGGGTTCACAGAATGTTCTGGGGCATACTTGGACAGTCACTCCTATTGTCTTAAATTTCTTATTCTTCCTACTTCTTGTTTTTCTTTTTTGCTGGGAGTGCAGATGTGAGCCACCGTGCCTGGCCATTCTCTTGATTCTTAAGATTTTCTAGACCTTACTGATTACAGTAATGTTAAGCCAGACAATACCAATGTTAATCTATTTTATTTTTCGACAGTGTTGCTCTGTCACCCAGGCTGGAATGCAGTGACACGACCTCGGCTCACTGCAACTTCTGCCTCCTGGGTTTAAGCCATTCTCGTGCCACACCCTCCCCAGTAGCTGGGGTTACAGGCACCCACCACCACGCCCAGCTAATTGTTGTTGTTGTTGTTATTGTTTTTGAGACAGAGTCTCTGTCGCCCAGGCTAGAGTGCAGTGGCGTGGTCTCAGCTCACTGCAACCTCTGCCTCCTGGGTTCAGGCTATTCCCCTGCCTCAGCCTCCCGAGTAGCTGGGACTGCAGGTGCCTACCACCACCCTGGCTAAATTTTTTGTGTTTTAGTAGAGATGGGGTTTCACCATATTCGCCAGGATAGTCTCCATCTCCTGACTTCATGATCCACCTGCCTTGGCCTCCCAAAGTGCTGGGATTACAGGCATGAACCCCCGCGCCCCGCCCATACTTCATTATTAAAGGTTAGCTTTCAATCATCAGTAAGAGCAGCTGCTTACCAGGGTGCTGTTCATGGACTTAAAGTGCATTAGGTGGATTTTTAGACTAGATGCTTTTTAGCACTATGACTCTATAATTCTATCATTTTGAGAGGCCAGAATTAAATCCCAAACCATCTCATATATGGGATGCAACTTTTCAAACCGTTGTGAGCTCTTAATACCTAGAAACAAAAAATTGAGCTTACATTTAAGAGATTTTCAGGTAGGAGATAACTGTTGATTTTTCTGGCAAAATATTCAAACAGTATGTCTTTAAATCACTTCTGTGTTGCTAAATCTGTTTTAGAGTTTTGTTTCAAAGCACCTGTTCTTATTTTCCCTTTTCTTATTAGAACCAGCAGTATTGCTGAGCTGTTTCATTGATTCAACTGTATCTGTTGCTGCTTTTTACACTTTTCCTCTTTAGTAATGTATTTATAGCTCTACTTATCTGCTTAATTTATGAGGGAAAATATAAAGGGCTGTTTTTTTGTTGAAGGGCCTGCTCCGTTTGGTTCCAGTTGGGTAAAACACTATTGCATGTATCGAAAAGCAGCGAAGAAGTTCAACATGATCCCATTTGAGCACAGATCTGGAGGGAAACTTGTAAGTATTTGATTCAACATGGAATAGATTTTAGTCTGTCAGAGGTAGTGTTTGAGGGTGTCATTTTAATGGTTTATATTCACTGATGATACATTTTTAATTTTAAAATCTTTGTTTTGTTTTTAAGTAAAATGGGCCAGAAGACGGAACAATGTATGTGTTTTCTGAATTGCATGCTTGGGTTTTAAACCATTAGATTTTTTTTTTTTTCCTTGTCTTAATTTAAGTTCTGGGATACATGTGCAGAACGTGCAGGTTCGTTACATAGGTATACATGTGTCATGGTGGTGTGCTGCACCCATCAGCCTGTCATCTACATTAGATAATTCTAATGCTATCCCTCCCATAGCCCCCCACCCCCTCAGAGGCCCCAGTATGTCATGTTCCCCTCCCTGTTTCTGTATGTTCTCATTGTCAGCTCCCACTTATGAGTGAGAATATGCAGTTTTAACCACTAGGTATTTTTTTAGGTGAACAATAGAATCCTTTTATGTCACTGTTTAAGATAAAGGTAACATTGACAGCAAGCTTTCATGACTCAGTGGTTCCTCAGCATTTATACAATGGAGCTGACTTGTACAAATGTATTCATAGCCTAAAAACAAAGAAGAGTGATCTGTAATAAATTTTACTGTTGTTCAGTTCGTCTTACAAAGTTCTCACATAGGTATTTGCAATGCATTTAGTTAACTGCTCCCCCTGAAATAAAAACAGCAGAGCGTGATAGTAAGAAAAGAGCAAGACGACCTCACAGAGTTGGCTGTGTAGAAAGGTGATCTTTATGTGTATTTTAAATGGAATCTGCAGCTTATTACAATAATTAATGGTCTAGAAACAAAACTCTTCCCACCAATGTTGAACATAATTGATAACACATTTTTAAGAAAGCAGGTTAATTCATCGCTTGCTGGGTGAATGGGTATGGTTTTGCTTAGATGAATAAAAAAACAAAACCAAAACCTAAGTTCACTTCTATTTACTTACACGATGCCTTTCCCTGAAAAATATTTAAAGCAGCTTTTAATAAAAACACATTTATATAATAATGAAATAGACATGGAAAATTAGTCATGGTGAGGAGAAGGAAGTGAGGAGATGGCTCTTGAAGCATCAAGTTTGAGACTGAGTTTCCTGTCAGAGCCAATTCAAGCCCTGAGATATTTCTGCTTAGTGATACCTTTCTGTTTTAGCCTCCAAATAATAATAAATATGTTATGGAAGATAGCTGGAGATTTTGAATATTTGTATATCTTAATGTTATTTAGAGATCTTCACGTTCTGGAAAATGTGAAAATGTTCAGTAAGTATGTACTCACACTTCATAGAGTTGTTCTTTTACTGAGCACCTGTATTTCTGCATTGCAAATTAAGTAAAGATAAATTCAGGGTGATTCACATAGGAAAGACAGAAATTGCCTAGATAAATGGTTCTAGCTTTAGATTATCAAAATATTTAATCTAGGGTTATTGGTGTACTTTTAGATTGACCTGTATGGAATTACAGTTTTTATAGGCCAAAAATAGTCACATGTTGTCTGTGACATGTGGTATGACATAATATGAAATAAATTTTTACACTAAAAAAAGAGTACAATAAGAGACTAACAGTATTCCAATATCTAAAAACTGTACTGTTAATCTACCTTTAAAGATTAACATTTGGCCAGGCACAGTGGCTCATGCCTGTAATCCCAGCACTTTGGGAGGCCAAGGCGGGCAGATCACTTGAGGTCAGGAGTTCAAGACTGGCCTGGCTAACATGGTGAAATCCTGTCTCTACTAAAAATATAAAAATTAGCCAGTCATGGTGATGCCCACCTGTAATCCCAGCTACTTGGGTGGCTGAGTCACAGAGTTGCTTAAACCCAGAGGCGGAGCCACTCCAGCCTGGGCATTTAAAAAAAATGATTAAAAAAATAGAGGTTAGTTGCAACTGTGACAGAGCAAGACTGTCCAAAAAAAAAAAAAAAAAAAAAGAACATTGGTATTGTCTGGCTTAACATTACCATAATCAGTAACGTCTAGAAAATCTTAAGAATCAAGAGAATGGCCGGGCATGGTGGCTCATGCCTATAATCCCAGCACTTTGGGAGGCCGAGGTGGGTGGATCATCTGAGGTCAGGAGATCGACACCAGCCTGACCAACATGGTGAAACCCTGTCTCTCCTAAAAATACAAAAATTAGCCAGGTGTGGTGGTACATGCCTGTAATCCCAGCTACTCAGGAGTCTGAGGCAGGAGAATCACTTGAACCTGGGAGGTGGAGGTTGCAGTGAGCCAAGATTGTGCCACTGCACTCCAGCCTGGGCGAAAGAGCGAGACTCCCTTCTCAAAAGAATCAGGAGAATGACAAAAATGTTAATATTTTAGATTCTAAATAGCATTTAAAAAGCCATTTTGAAAGAGGATAGGGTAAAGAGAAGGGACTTAAGATCTTGAACCTTGCTCCCCTGCTCTCCAGTATAGAATGGCTGAGTGTTTATATGCTTATCCTGTAGGTTTTGAGACTGTTCAAAATGATTATTTGCAGGGAGACGGCGAGGTGTTCTTTTTGAAAGAATGTACCAAGAGGCATACTGACTCCATTGACAGAAGGTTTTGTTTTGACATAGAAGCTGCTGATCGGTAAGTTATTGGAATCATTGGACATGGTGAAAGAGTCGTTTTAAAAAAAAAATTAAAAAATAGAGGTTACTTGCAACTGTGATTTCCATGGCCTGGGAAAATGTTACCTTGCTATATTTCCAGGCTGTGTGTTCATTATAAGCCGTTTAGTCTTGGTCACCGGGTTTAGCTATGGGGTGATAGTTTCATCTTGATTTAGTTAGGAGTCATTCTAACCAGGGTTGTCACCTAAAAAATAACCTTGGAGGCCAGGTGCAGTGGGTACGCCTGTAATCCTAGCGCTTGGGGAGGCCTAGGTAGGCAGATCACCTGAGGTCGGGAGTTCAAGACCATCCTGGCCAACATGGTGAAATCCTGTCTCTACTAAAAATACAAAAATTAGCCAGGCATGGTGGCGCACACCTGTAGTCCCAGCTACATGGGAGGCTGAGGCAGGAGAACCACTTGAACCCAGGAGGTGGGGGCTGCAGTGAGCCAAGATGGTGCCACTGTACTCCAGCCTGGGCGGACAGAGTGAGACTCCGTCTAAAAGGAAAAAAAAAATTGCCTTGGAGCTTTTCATTGTTGATCCAAGCCTAATTTGTAGCATGAAGAGAACAATGGCAAGAGGAACTGGGTGACAAAGCTAAAAAGGGGTGATAGGTAGCTAGCTATTAATACAGAGCAGCATTCATTTGTGCTTGTGGGAGTTTTCAGTGTCTACATCCTGTACGTGATGGAGGGTCTTAGACAAACTCCTTCTGTTTATTCAAAGATGAATTTTTTTTTTCTTATTGTATGACTTCTAGTTATTTAGTTGTAAAAGAGTCTTTGCCAGAGAGGAAGAAGTAGAAGAGAAAGGTTTATTTGTCATTATTACGACTTGTCTGGCATTAAATTCTACGTCCTCCAGTAGCATTAAGGAAAATCCTAGTGCTCATAGAATATTTGCTTTTTAATGGCTGACAGTACAGTGATTCCTTGCCAGCCCTGGTTTTGGCAGTGATGGTTTTTAGATAAGGCTGTTCTATGTTTGTACAATAAAAGCTTATGAGATTTGTTAAAGCAAAAGTTCAGGTCAGAACCCAGGAATACAAAAGTAATTGATGCTGCTTCCTCTGTTAGATGATACAGTTGAGTCTCTGGGGGTAGTACAGAGGGGGAGGAGCAGTGCTTTTATAATAAATGAATTGAGGACCATTTATTACACATAAAAACAGGCCCTTAAGCACCATGATAATTTTGGCCCTACTGTGAAAAGGATGAGTGGTTAAATAAGCATTTTGCCAAGATAGGAAAAATATGGAAGAGAATGTCAGTGTAAAAGAGGTTGGATCTTGCTATGTTGCCCAGGCTGGTCTCAAAACTCCTGGACTCAAGCAATCCTCCTACCTTGGCCTCCCAAAGTCATAGGACTACAGGTGTGAGCCACCATGCCTGGCCTAAATTTCAAGCCAATAAGAATTCTTCCAAACTTTAAATAGGGAATTAGTCAGCGTAACACAAGTCGAGCATACATCTGTGTGCACACACCCATGGGTAGCACTGGATTCCTTTCTGAGTGCCACTGTCGTAAATGCTTCCGTGTTTTATCTCAGCTGTTTCCTTGCCATAGCTCTCTCAGGTAGTTGTTACTGTTTCCATTTTATGATGAGAAACTGAGGCACAGAGCATTTGAGCAATTTCCCCAAGGTCACGTAGCTAGTGGTAGTTGAAGAGCTGAGATTTGAACCCCTGCATTCTCTACCTAGAGCCCCATATCTTACCTTTTTCTCTTTTTCTTTCTTTCTTTCTTTTTTTTTTTTTTCAGATGAGTCTCACTCTTTTTGTCCAGGCTGGAATGCAGCGGTGCAACCTCGGCTCACTGCAACCTCTGCCTCCCAGGTTCAAGTGATTCTTCTGCCTTAGCCTCCTGAGTAGCTGGGATTATAGGCGCACGTTACCACACCCGGCTAATTTTTGTATTTTTAGTAGAGACAGGGTTTCACTATGTTGGCCAGGCTGGTCTTGAACTACTGACCTCAAGTGATCCACCCACCTTAGCCTCCCAAAGTGCTGGGATTACAGGCAAGAGACACTGCGCCCAGCTTGAGCCCTACCTCTTAACCACTGTGCTATAAGCCTCTGCAGATCACCATATGGTCAGAATGTTTTCTAAATAATTGACAAAGATGTGTTAGCAGTACTGTCTACTAGAGAATATGTTAAGTGAGGTGAATCTGATTAGTTTTGAAAGCAGGGTACGTCTATAATGCAATTCAATCACTTTAATCATCCAAAGTATCTAGTTTTCTCTGAGACCTTGATCATCCCCCTTTTTTTTTTTTTTGTTAGCCATGATCCTTGCTATGATTGGAACTACTCTCCACCCCTCAAAGACATTGATGAGGGATTCCTATGGAGGTGCTTAACATATGAAGGATAACACCTGTAGGGAGACTGTTGGAACAGGGGAGGATTTTAGGTTGGTGATCTATTCTAGTGGTTTTCAAGTGCTTTATAGGGAGACCCTCTTTTCAAATAAAATTTCATGTTAATGCATATGTAAAGCAAAAAAAGTGGGTTCCCTTATTAAAGAGACATAGGGGCCTGGATTCCCCCCCTTTTAGCTTCCCTCTTTTTTTCTTGCAGAAGTCTCTAATTTACTTCCATTGAGGTCCACAGCTCCTTTCTGGGAACTCCTGGCGGGGGACCTAATCTAGTTTAGGTGGTTAAAGAAAGGCACACAGAGGATCTGACATGTAAATTCATAACTAAAGGGTTATCTGGAGTCAGCTGGGATTGAGATTCATGTGCCAGGTAGAGTGAATGTCGCATGTGGAGGCCTGGAGACAGGAGAGGGCATGATGTATTTGAGACACCTAGCGTCACTAGTGCAAGAGCCAGAGAGAATGGGAGAAGAGGCTTGAGATGGGGCAAGGGCCTGAACTTGAAGGTTTGAACTTAATCCATTAAATAGTTTTAAGCAGGGCAGTAAGTGACAATTATATTTGTATTTCTCAAAGCTCATTCTGGCAGAGTAAGAAAGATCTGGAGGTGGCAAGAGTGGACAAGAGAAAGTTGTTTAAGGATAGGGTGAGAGGGCCAGGATTGGTGTGGTGGCAGTGGGGATGGAGCCAAGTGGGGTAGATCTTTGGGGATAAACAGGATGTTGCAGTTAGAGGGTGAAGGAGCGGGGAAGGTTTCTGGCTTGAGTAGCTAGATGGGACCATTTACTAAGGTGGGAAACAAAGTGAGGGCATAAGGATGGGGGAAGACAGTGAAATTAGTTTGGGTCATTGTATTAGTTAATTTTCATACTGCTATGAAGAAATACCCAAGACTGGGTCATTTATAAAGAAAAAGAGGCTTAATGCACTCACTGTTCCATATTGTTGGGGAGGCCTCATAATCGTGGCGGAAGGCGGAAGAGGAGCAAAGGTACATATTACATGGCAGCAGGCAAGAGAATGTGTGCAGGGAACTGCCCTTTATAAAAACTGTTAGATCTCGTAAGACTTATTCACTGTCATGAGAACAGCATGGGAAAAACCCATTCCCATTATTCAGTTACCTCCCACCAGGTCCCTCCCACAACACATGGGGATTATGGGAGCTATAGTTCAAGATGAGACTTGGGTGGGGGCACAGCCAACCCGTATCAGTCATGTTGAGTTAGATTGCTGTGGGTCATTATGAAGAGAAACCTGGGAGGAAATTGGGTACAGAGCTTGGCGGCTATGGCAGCAATTTGATTGATTGTTCATGTTTGACCTCCTGAAACTCTCCATCCTTTTACTTCCCTAACAGTTAACTATTCAGGTTCTCCTCAGATCTCTTGGTCCTCTCCAGTTCAGCTGTTGCTCCTTTAAATGTTGCCATTTCCTATAGTTGTTTTTCTGTATCCATCCATTCTCATGGTTGCACACTGAAAGTATATCTCTCTGTAATACGTAGTTTTCTTACCTTTTTCTGTGTTTTGAACTGCTTCTAGAATCTTTAGCTCCTTAATCCTAAAATCTGAGATCTATAATGCTTCCAAATGCAAAACTTTTTTAGCACTGGCATAATGCCACAAGTGGAGAATTCGTACCTGACCTCATATGGTGGGTTGTAGTCAGAACTTTGTTTCATGCACAAAATTATTAAAAATGTTGTACAAAGTTAACTACAGGCTACATGTATAAGGTGTATATGAAACATACATGAATTTCTTGTTGAGATTTGGTTTCTATTCCCAAGGTATCTCATTTTGTAAGTGCAAATATTCTAAAATCCTAAAAATCTGAAATCCAAAACCCTTCTGGTCACAGGCATTTTGGATAAAGGATACTCAACCTGTGCATTGCCAACTCTGCTCCTTTTACAATTCTTGGTAATTTCAATATGACTTTAGGTGATCCTTTCAGTGCTTGGCATCTTGATTTGTTAAGTTCCTCTCCTTCAGTGACCTTATTCTTTACTGTACCTCAGCCGTTTTTTCCGGTGTTCATTCCTTACACCTTGTCATTACAAGGAACTGCAGTCCTCAGCAATCCGGATTGCAAGACTTTCTCTTTCTGATACCACCTTCTTTCCTAATAAGCACCCTTAGATTCCCCAGTTAAGCCCTACAGTCTATTGTTGTTCATGCACTCACTTTCTTCCTTAACTGGTTGAAATTTCATAGTCACTCATCACAGACCCTTTTTAATACCCTTCCCTCCGCCGCTTCTTTCTTTCTTTATTTTGCTTGTTTGCACAATGCCAACTTACGATTCAGTTCTGCCTTCTCTCTTTCTAGAGTAGAGAAGCAAGTTCTACTGTATTCATGGGATCACTTCAGATACATGACCACTGTCCTCCAATAAGCTATTCATGGTAGCCACTGATCCTACAGTGTTTTCTTTTTCTTTTTTTTTCTTTGAGTTGGAGTCTCTGTCACCCAGGCTGCAGTGCAGTGGCACCATCTCCGCTCACCTTAACCTCCGCCTCTTGGGTTCCAGCGATTCTCGTGCCTCAGACTCCTGAGTAGCTGGGACTACAGGTGTGTGCCACCATACCTGAGTAATTTTTGTATTTTTAGTAGACGGAGTTTCACCTTGAACTCCTGACCTCAAGTGATCTGCCTGCCTCGGCCTCCCAAAGTGCTGGGATTACAGGCGTGAGTCACCCTACCTGGCCCATACTGTGTTTCCTTAGTTCCTGTATACTCGCAGTTGAATATTTTTTATTTTCCTCTCTCTCTTAAGCTCTGACACTGCCTCCCTTTCCTGATGACTTTGTGTCCTATTTTGTTGTGAAAATAGAAGCTGTAACAAGAGCTGTTTCCTGCTGTAGACACCCACCTCCACCCTCAGTGCCCAGACACCCTGCCTTTCCTCCCTGCCTGTGGGAGCTGCCTGTGTTCCTGATGGAGGCCAGCTCCTCTGTTCAGGTGTTTCCATTTCCTCTTCCCATCCTCTGTCCGCTGCTCCAGGATATTACTCAAGCAACTCTACTTTTTCTTTCTTGTTAACATTAGTTTTGCCTCCCGGCAGCATGTGAAATGCTCTTATTTCATTCATCTTAAAATACAAAAGCCACTACAGCCACCATCACCAATGAAACCACCCTTCCCTTTCATTTACTGCCCACTTTTTAACTCTTATAAACAGCAGCAATTCTTCAAAAGGCTGTTCTATTTATGGCCTCAAATTTCTTTCCTGGCCAGGTGTGGTGGCTCATGCCTGTAATCCCAGCACTTAGGGAGGCCGAGATGGGCAGATCACCCCAGGTCAGGAGTGCAAGAGACAAGCCTGACCAATATGGTTCAACCCCATCTCTACTAAAAGTACAAAAATTAACTGGGTTTGGTGGTGGGCACTTGTAGTCCCAGCTACTCAGGAGGCTGAGACACGAGAATTGCTTGAACCCGGGAGGTGGAGGTTGCAGTGAGCTGAGTTGGCACCACTGCACTCAAGGCTGGGTGACAGAGTGAGACTCTGTCTCAAAAAAAAAAAAAAATTTTTTTTTTTCGTATTTCTTTCATCTTCTCTTTTGAACTTTCTACTCAGGCCTTTGCCCTTTCTCTCCACTGTTGAGGTCATCAGTGGTCTCCCTGTTGCTGTACCTGGTGGTCGATTCCCAGTACTCATGGTCTTTTCCTCACAACATCCCTGACATAGCCCATCACTCTCTCCTCCATCACATGCTTGCTTCAAGGACAGCACACCTCCCTCTCACATCTGTGGCTTCTTCACTTTTTATACTCCTTTGCCAGTTCTTAATTTTCCAGATCCCTGGATGTTGGAGTTCTCTCGGGTTCAGCCCTTCATTGTTTTTGCTCTTCACTCACACTTTTTTTATGACCTTGTCCAGCCTTACGACTTTATGTGCCATCTGTATGTTGGTAACTTGCAAATTTATTATCTCTACCTGGATCTTGTCCCTGACCTGCAGCTTCTTATATCCAGCTGCCTACTCAGTATTGCTTCCGGGATGTCTAAAAGGCATTTCAAACAGTGTAGATGTGGGGAATGGTGATTGTTCTTTGAAAGTTTTCCGGTAAGTCTTGGGAGTGGGAGGGGGGTAGTTACATTCCTCTAACGTGTTACATAGGTATATGAATTCATTCCTACCATATAGATACTAATATATAAATCTTTACTTTTTCTTAAAAGTTATACATATTTATTTTAAGTCTGAACTTTTTCTAAAGCTCCTTGGTTAACTTGGAAAATAATTTTCTTGGTGTGTTCATATTCTTTAGTCTAAAAGATCAAGCTGCTTTCTAAAAACAATGACAAACCCCCCCACCACCTTTTAATGGTTTATTTCCTCATTTCTAAACAGAGAAACATCTATTCTGGTTTGCTGTTACTAGTAGATACTGTTTGGGGTCCCTTAATTTCCTGCCATCCCCCACGATCTGTGTCTTAGTTAGTCTCGTGTGGAGCAAAATCTGCTGGCAGGAGGTGAATGTGCTTTGAGATCTGTAATTTTGGGGCTTTGAAAGCATTATTTAGTGAAAAATGTGAATGAGATAGGCTCTTCTCTTGTCTACTTTCCTGATTCCTAGGTAGAATCAGGAATTAGGGAATTATAAGTAATTTGTTCCTTGTCTATTAGATTATGAATTCCATGAGGGTAGGAACACTGTTTTACTTAGTGTTACTTGGTATCACAATACCACGTGTAATGCTTTATACATGGTGGACATTTATCAGATTTGTACGGGATTAAATGAAATTGAATTGTTGCTCAGAAGTGACTGAACTGTGATTAGATTCAATCAAGCAACTGTCAGTCAGCTGTCCTCTTCTTCTGCACCACACCGCTATACTGTGAGCTCTAGTGTCTTCATTCTGCTTCAAGAAAAATAAACCTAACTTGTTGTGCAGTGTGTGGGTATTATAAATGGATTTCTGCTGCAGTTTGTACAAGGTTCGTATTGGGTACCTTCTTTTTTCTTGAGATGGAGTTTTGCTCTCGTCACCCAGTGTGCAGTGCAATGGCATGATCTCGGTTCACTGCAACCTCTGCCTCCCAGGTTTGAGTGATTCTTTTGCCTCAGCCTCCCAGGTAGCTGAGATTACAGGCACACACCGCCACGCCCAGCTAATTTTTGTATTTTTGCTAGAGATGGGGTTTCACTATATTGGCCAGGCTGGCCTTGAACTCCTGACCTCAGGTGATCTGCCCGCCTCTGCCTCCCAAAGTGCTGGGATTACAGGCATGATCCACCACACCTGGCCCTCTTATTGGGTACCTTCTTGTAGCAATTTTGCAGTTGATTGTATATGTCTAATATAAACATATTTTGTCGTCTTTACAAGTATCTGTTTTTGCTATTTTTTTATTTCCTGTGTTGAAAGAGCAGCCTGGTAGCATTTTGAAGTAGGTGATAGCACAGTGGAGCCAGGGCTTGCCTTTGATCTGTGTAGACATAAATCAAGAGCTTTTACTTATTTGTGGCATTATTTCAGATCAGATTTGGTTGCATATAACAGAAAAAGGCAAAATAAACTGGCTTAAACGGGGTTAAAGTTTATTTTTTCTCTTGTTTGGGAAGCCCAGAGGTTGCCAGATCACGGCTGATATAATCCTGATTTCTCTTGAGCATGGTTTAGTTTTATCGCCACTCGAGGCATGAGACAGAATGTGGCACTGTTCCATTTATCACATAGCACTGTCTCTGGTTGTAGAGACATTTTCTAGTGGTTGCATAGACTACTTTTGCTCACAGACCATTGACTGGAATGGAGTTATGTGGTTACACCTAGTTGCAAGGGAGGCTTCTAAATCCCAAGGTTGGGAAATTACTGTCTTTTGTTTTCAGAGGTCCATGTGTTGTTCTAGTACTTTACTATTACTGAGAACCAGTGGGAAAATGGCTAATGGAGGGTGGGGTGGAGCCCAGCTAGCCATTACTACTTTGATTATCAATGGTTAGATGGATGTGTGCTTCATTTTTTTCTCCCTCAATTTACCAAAAGGTTACTTTGAATTTTTCTCAGCTAAGAGACAGCATTTAAGGCCACAGATTTGAAAATCATGTCTGATAAGGGACTTGTTTCTAGAATAAAGAACCATTATAACTCAATAATATATAGACAAGTAACAATGAAATGGTCAAAAGACCTGAATTAGACATTTTTTCAGAGAAAATATACAAGTGGTTGCCTGGGTGCAGTGGCCCATACCTGTAATCCCAGCACTTTGGGAGGCCGAGGTGGGCGGATCGCCTGAGGTCGGTAGTTGGAAACCAGCCTGGCCAACATGGTGAAACCCCGTCTCTACTAAAAATACAAAAATTAGCTGGGTGCGGTGGTGGGTGCCTGTAATCCCAGCTACTCGGGAGGCTGAGGCAGGAGAATCACTTGAACCCGGGAGGCGGAAGTTGCAGTGAGCTGAGATCACGCCATTGGACTCCAGCCTGGGCAACAGAACGAGACTCCCATCTCAAAACAAACAAACAAAAAAACACACAAGTGGCCACTAAACACATGAAAAACGCTTAATATTGTTAGCTGTTAGGGAAATGCAAGTCAAAACCACAATGAGATATCAGTTTATACCTACTAGGATGGCTATAAATAAAAAGCCAGGTAATAACAAGTACTGGCAAGAATGTAGAGAAATTGAAATCCTCATACACTGAGAGTGAGAATTTAAATGGAATGCTGCTTTGGAAAACAGTTTGGCAGTTCTTCAGAAAATGAAACATAACATTACTATCTGACCCAGAAATTCTACTCCTAGCTATACATTCAAGATAATTGAAATCATATGTTTACACAAAAACTTGTGCATGAATGTTGATAGAAGCATTATTCATAATAGCCAAAAAGTAGAAACAACCCAAATATCTATTAAGTGATTAATGGCTAAATGTGGTATAGCCATACGATGAAAAATTAATACATGCTACTGTATGAATGACACTTGAGAACATAATGCTAAGTGAAAGAAGCCAGTCATAAACGGCCATGTATATATGATTCCATTTATATGAAATGTGCAGGACAGATACATCTATATAGATAGAGAGTAAATGGGTGATTATCTAGGTCTAGAGGTTTGGAAAGAAATGGGAAGAGATGGCTAATGGGTACAGGTTTTCTTTTTACTTCCTAGGGTGATAAAAATGTTCTAAAATTGATTTTGGTGATGGTTATGCAATTCTGTGGATATGTTACAAGCTGTTGAACTGTACATTGTCAGTGGGTAAGTTTTATGGTGTGACTTACATCTCAATAAAGCTATTTTAAACAATGGAACACAGCTGCAGATAAATACCATAGCTAAAAGAAGGGTCTTAAATCACTATAAACTATCACTACATGACGTCAGCCACATTTCAGAGACCATGGGCTGTGAAATGATTAAGTCACTCATTTTTTTAGGTTGGAGACATTGTATTTTGCATGGATGTTTTTTCCATGGCAAGCTGTAGTCTGTCAGGAGGTGTAGCTTTCTTCCCTGAAGGGTGGAATATCACCCTTCCCCCGCCTCAACAATTGTGTTATATAACATGCTGTTAGCTTCGTTGGCATGCTTGCCACATGCCACTTTGTGCTGTGACCCCCCACACATTTACTTGATAAATAATTATCCGTTCTGTGAAAGTTCTCCCACACATCGCATTCAGGCACTGCTTAAAGAAAATGCTTCCCGTTTTGCTCTCGTTAATCTGACATTTCAAATATTACATTTGGTTTCATTTTGCCTGGTTCCCATATCACTCTTGAAAGGATGGCAAGATGCTTCTGACTTGTAGAATTCACTTACTTGTATTTTTATGTTGAAGAAGAGAGGAGGAAATCACCTGTGTATCTGAAGCATTAGTTGTTTTAGAGTGGTTTTATACCAGCAACTTTATTCAGCATCTGTTTGCATGATGCTGTACCGTTTCTCACTTTAAAAGAGTGAGCTAAGAGCATGTTGCCTTCAGAAGCCCATGCAATTTGACTGAATATGAGAATGTTTATGTAACGCATTAATTATACTAATATTTGTAAGCGTTTTATAGAGCCTCACATCCAGGCACCTAGACAATTGTTGACTGTTTTTGCCACTGAGGGATACAACAATAAACTAGAAACTAAAAGACTTGAAATTAAGGGAACTCATAGACCAGGAAGATTCAGAAGCAAATAACAGTTCAAAGGTCTAAGGTGCTGTGGGAGATGAGCAGCATGGGGGAGTGTGGGGTTGGCTGGGAGAGCTTACTGAAGAAAGTGATTTTTTAAACTGACTCTTGAGGATTAGGTAACCAGTTTGGCGACTCAGAGGAAGGGAGGCCCAAGGCAAAAAGGAATCACAGGAAGTATGGAGAACACATGTTGAGATAATCCTTTAAGTCAGAGGTTCTCAACTGTGGGTGATGTTGCTCCCAGGGGACATTGAGCAATATCTGGAGACACTGATATAATGTATTTTAACTGTGTGTTTTGGGGCTGGAGGTTAGAGGAGGGCAGGGAGTTGCTACAGACACCTGGAGGGTAGAGGACAGCTGTGCTGCTGAGCACCCTCCAGGGCACAGGGCAGGCTTCTGCAACAAAACATCATCTGGTCCAAAATGTCAGGAGTGCTACTGTTGAGAAGTCCTAGATTTAATGCGTGTGATAAGATAGAGACCCCTGCAAATACTTGTGGAATTGAATGGAAGTAAACTTTTTTTTTTGAGATGGAGTCTCTCCCCGTCCCCTAGACTGGAGTGCAATGGCATGATCTTGGCTCACTGCAACCTCTGCCATCCCAGGTTCTAGCGATTCTCCTGCCTCAGCCTCCTGAGTAGCTGGGATTACAGGTGTGAGCCACTGAGCCCAGTTAATTTTTGTATTTTTAAATAGAGACGGAGTTTCACCATGTTGGTCAGGCTGGTGTCGAACTCCTGACCTCAGGTGATCCACCTGCCTCAGCCTCCCAAAGTGCTGGGATTACAGTCGTGAGCCACCGCGCCCGGCAGGAAGTAAACTTTTAAAATGTAACTTTTTAAATGTAAATTTTTTTATGTAAGTGGAATTATACCTTTTATTGAAATATATATATTTCAATATATATAGAAATACATTTCAATATATATACAAATATGTATTTCTATATATAGAAATATGTAGGTTTCAATAAATATAGAAATATATATATTTAAGTATATGTATTTCAATAAAAAGTAACCATAGCTTAGTTTGGTTATAGTATAAGCAATGAAGTAAAGCCAAATGGAAAGGGCTCTGTGTCTTGACTCTTCTGTGTGATTTGTTCAGTGATGATCAGTTATTCAGGAACTACCAAGATACCAGTGTAGAAAGAAGAGCAAAGAAAGTTATTTTAAAAGAATTTTAGTGGAACTTGCAGAACATGGAGTGGGTAGAATTAGAAACAGCATTTCTAGTATATAGGTATCTGTGTTTTTCATAGAATGTAAGAATTTTCCCTAAAGATGACATTGTTGATGGTGATGTATTGAAAGACACATTTTATATTGGCTCTGATATTAAATGGAAATCTGAATTGACATTAATATGGATTTATTTTTAAATTATATGCTGAAGGATATTGGAACGTGGGCCATAGAAAAAATTTTAACTTTTCTGAGTAAAGCCAGGATAAAATGTTTTGTACAAGAGTTTTTGTGGAGATACATTTTTATTAATCTTGCATAAATACTTTGGTGTGGGAGTGCTCAGGTATGGTATATGTATGTTTGACTTTTCAGGCAATTAAGGTTACAAAGTAATTTTACCCTTCCACCAGCAATGTATGAGAGTTCCATTTGCTCCACTTCCTTACTAACCTTTAGTTATGTTAATCTTTTTTATTTTAGCCAATTTTGACTAGTGATGTTGAGCACTTCTTCCTGTGCTTATTGGCCATTTATGTTAATTCTGTCATGAATGTCTATTAAAATCTTTTGCCCATTTAAAAATTGTGTTGTTGGTCTTTTTGTTATTGAATTGTAGGAATTCTTTAGAAACAAATCATTTACCACATATAATGTGAATATTTTCTCTGATCTGTGGCTTGCCTATTTTTTTTCTTCAGTGTCTTTTGATGAGAACATGTTAACTTGAATTTATCAGTTTAAAAAATTTTATTAGGGTTTTTTGCATCAAGAAATTTTTTTTTTTTTTTTTACTCTGAGGTTTTGAATAAATTTCCCCGTGTTTTCTTATAAAAGCTTTATAATTAGTCCATGACTCATGAAAATTTTTGGGGGATGTATGGTGTGAGACATGAGGGTTGAGGTTTATTTATTTTTTCCACAGGTAAATAGCCAGTATTTCCATCACCTTTTATTGATAAAGACTTTCCTCTCATTTAATTGTTTTGGCATCTTTCTAAAAAATCACTTGATTGTGCATCTGTAGGTCTATTTCTAGATTATTCTGTTGCATCTCTTTGTTCTTTTGCCAGTAACACACTTACCTTGATTATTGTATCATTAGTCAGGTGGTACAAGTCCTCTGTTCTTTGTAAAACAGTTTTGGCTACTGTAGGTCCTTGGTGTTTCCATATAAATTTTAGAATTAATTTATTTTTACAAGAAAACACGTAAACCCATAGGTCAATATTGTGAATACAGAACCTTACAGTTCATGAACTTGATTTTCTGTTTGTTTAGATTTTCCATTTATCCCAGTAATGTTTTACAGTTTTCAGCATAGAAGTCGTGGGCATTTTTTTTTTGGTGTTAAATTTTCCTGAATATTTTATGTTTCTGCATGATAATTTAAAATGATATTTGTTTTACCTTTAATTTCCAACTGTTCACTATTAGCATGTAGAAACATACTTGGTTTTTGTATCTTACAATATTGCCAAGTGCACTTATTAGTTCTATTAGTTCTGGCAGTTTCATTAGGATTTTTAAATGTACACAGTGTTTTTTTTTTTTTTTTTTTTTTTTTTTATATGATAAAAACAGCATTAGGGCCAGGCATGGTGGTTGACACCTGTAATCCCAGCACTTTAGGAAGCTGAGGCAGGAAGATCACTTGAGCTCAGGGTTAGAGACCAACCTGGGCAATATAATGAGATAATGAGACTTTGTCTCTTTAAAAAAAGAAAAAAAAAAATTAGCCAGGTATGGTGGTGTGTGCATGTAGTCCCAGCTACTCAGGAGGCTGAGATGGGAAGACAGCTTGAGCCCAGGAGGTTCAAAACTGCAGTGATCCATAATCGTGTCACTGTACTCCACCCTGGGCAACAGAGCGAGACCCTGTCTCAAAAAAAAGACAGCTTGATTTCTTCCTTTCCTATCTGTGTGCTTTTTAGTTTTTTTACTTGCCTGCCTACACTGCCTGAGATTGCCTGTAAAATGTTTGACAGAAGTGGTGTTATTGACCATCTTACCTTGTTCCTGATCTTATTAGGAAAAGTGTTCGTTATTTTACTTAAAGTGTGACATTAGCTGAAAATTGCTTGTAGATGTCCTTTTCATTTTGAAGAAGTTTTTATTCCCAGTTTTAAGCATGAATTGGTTGGAATTTTGACAAAATGTTTCTCAGTGTCTATTGAAATCATTAAATATGTTTCTTTAATCTTTGGATATATATGACACTGAATTTTGTAAGTTTACCTCACATTCCTGAGATTAAACTCTACTTAGTCATGATGTACTAGCTTTTTGTACAATGCTTCATCCATTTTGCTAGTATTCGGTTAAGGATTTTTACATTTATGTTCATGAGAGATATGTGTGTTATGATCTTCATTTTTAGTGTCCTTGTCTAATTTTGGTACCAAAGTTTACGATGGCTACAGAAGAGTTGGGAAGTTTTCCCTTCACTATTTTTTTGTAAGTGTGTCATATTGGTATTAAGTGTTTGAGGTAATTCACCTGTGAAGCCATATTTGCCTAGAGTTTTCTTTGTGAGAAGTTTAAACATTTTTAATTCATTTTATTTAGAGGATATAATGATATTCAGATTTCCTGTTTTTCTTGGGTTTTGATAAATTGTGGTTTTCAAGGAATTTATTTTCTCTAAGTTGTTGACTTTATTGGCATAAATGTCATATCAACTTGTTGCTTTCATACCTATAGGATTTATGATGGTAACTCTTGTGCTTGGTACGGATTTTTGTTTCATATTTTCTTGATAGAGGTTTATCAATTTTGCTAATATTTTCCGAGAATCCGTATTATCCACTTTTTATTTTATTCATTTCTGAATTTCTTTTTTTTAAACTTTGCATTTAATTTGTTTTTCTTTTCATTCCCTAAGTTAGCACATATCATTAATTTTACACCTTATTTTTGAGGTGGGCATTTGAATCCATACATTTTCTAAGGACTATTTCAGCTTGCATTCCACAAATTTTGATTTGCTTTTGTTACAATTCAGTTAAAAATAATTTATTTCCTTATGTGATTAGGCTATAGATTGAAAACATGTGATATTTAGAAGTGTGTTTTAAAAATTCCAAATGGTTGGAGATATTCCACATGTCATATTATTGCTTTTTTTCTACTTAAGTACTCTTGGTCAGAGAAAACACAGTTTATATTCTATCAATATGTATCGAATATTGAAAGGATTTTTTTGCATGTGTGCCTATTGTCTTAATGACCCTTTTATGAAATATCTCTCTGTGCTAATAATTACCTTGAAGTCTACCTTCTAATAGTAATATAGCTACACTTGCTTTCTTATGCTGTTTGTACAGCATATCTTTTTTCATCCCTTTCCTTTTATCTGATTCTTTATGTTTAAACTTTTTTTATAAACAGCATATAGAGTTCTGTTTTTAAAAATTATGTTAGCTATTGCTTTTTAATCAGAGTTTTAGTTTATATGTAATAATTATTTTATTATTATTATTTTTTTTTAGAGATGGGGTTTTGCTATGTTGCCCAGACTGGTCTTGAACTCCTGACTTCAAGCCATCTTCCTTCCTTGGCTTCCTAAAGTGTTGGGATTACAGGCATGAGCCACTATGCCCAGCTGATCCATATATAATTTTTGATATGTATGGGCTTAAATCTGCCATCTTGATTTTGATTTCTAGTTTCCATGTTTGCTTTCTTTCGTTTTTTGCTGTTGCCTTTTCTATTGATTTTTAGTTAGGCCTTTTAGTGTATTTTTCAGATAGTGTCTCAGAGTATAACATGCATTTAAAAATAATCATAGTATCTGCCTTCTCAAAAATAAAGACCCTTAGAACAGTGGACGACTTCCAATCATCCTTTTGCTGTCTGTGCTCTTGTTATTATCTATTCTAATTCTACATACACTATGAATGTGGGAACTACATAGTATTTGAACTACATATGTTATGAAGTAATTATACATGACTACTTTTACTTCATGAAATCAATAATCAGTAGTCTTTTAAAGAAATTTACTGTTTATTTACATACGGGTATATGCATACATATAGGTGCAACTGTTTTGACCAGATTTTTTTTTTTTTTTGAGACGGAGTCTTGCTTATATTTGTCCTTTCTGGTTTTCTTTATTCTTTTTTGCAAAACTGGGTTTTCATTTTGTTGTATTAGGCTGCCTTTAGTTTGAGCATTTCTTATAATGCAGGTCTGCTAGAGAAGACTTCTTTCCTTCTTTCCTATTTTGTCTGTGTGAAAATGTCTTTTGTATTGCCTTCATTTTTGATGGATGTAGAATTATTTTCATACATTTCCCCTTATACATTTTAAAGAAGTCATTTCATTGTCTTCAGGCTTCCATTTATTTTCTGATGATAAGTTATCCATTTTTCTTACCAGTCTCTCTTCTCTCCTCTGTCGTCTTTTTCTCTTGCTGCTTTCAGGTTTTTTTTTTAAATAATTTTTATGATTTTTTTTTTTTTTTTTTTTTTGCCTTGCCGGGGGTTCCATTGAGGTTCTTGGATGTGTAGGTTTGGTATTTCTTACTACCAGGTTTAGAAAATCTTAGTCATTATCTCTTCAAATGTTTCCTCCATTTTCTGTTTATTTTTTGGGATTCGAATTAACTTAACGTTAGAGCATTTGATGCTGCCCCTGGAGATTTCAGATTCTCTGTTTCAGTTTTCCCACCTGATTTCCATTTGTGTGTGTTTGGATCATTTCTCTTGACTCATCTTCAAAACCATTCAGTAAGTCTCTAGGAAGTTTCAAACTTTCCCACATCTTCCTGTCTTCTTCTGAGCCCTCCAAACTGTTTCACCCTCTGCCTAGCTTATCTTTAGAGAGAAAGAGAGATAGGGGTGGGGTGGGGTGGGTTGGGGAACCGCCAAACACTTTTAAACCACCAGATCTGGTGAGAACTCACTATCAGGAGAGCAGCACGGGGGAAACCACTCCCATAATCGGATCACCTTACAACAGATCCCTTCCTCGACATACGGGGATTACAATTCAAGAAACACTCCAGGCAGGCCATGCCATCTCTGAGTAGGACACAGACTAGGTGGATATGAGCAGCCCCTCAGATCCACCACAGGGCGGTCTCTCGGTCCTGCTCTCAGACTTCCTCATGAGCACTTGTGATCCCACAGACAAGAGTTGGAGGGCGGGTTCAGACTCACTTTGTGTCTAGGACTCCTAGGAATTCTAAACCATCACACCAGCCTATGTTCTACCTTTAAAATTTTGTTAAAATTCCACTGTTTTGTCTGTGATGATTTCCTGTTTGTCTTGCTGCTCCACCATGGATGAAAGCAGCTGGGTGGG
>NW_012101321.1:5414204-5414925 GCF_000951045.1 Mandrillus leucophaeus | reverse complement strand
AGACAGCGTGTTGCTCTGTCACCTAGTACAGTGGCATGATCATGACTCACTGCAGCCTCTACCTGCTGGGCTGAAGCTATCCTCCTCCTTCAGCCTCCTGAGCAGCTGGGAGTACAGGCACCCATCTTAAATTTGACTTAATTTAAAAACATCTTTAGTAGAGGTAGGGCCTAGCCATGTTCCCCAGGCAAGTCAGGTACTCCCAGGCTCAAGTGATCATTCTCCCTTGGCCTCCCAAGGTGGTGGGATTACAAGTGTGAGCCCCTGTGCCCATCTGCCTTTAGCTTGTTAATAGTAATCTAAAAATTAGTTTGGATTTAAAATTTTTTTCCTATTTTTAAAACGAAGAGAAATGTGATAATAATTGTACACTTAATGTTTTAAACTGTTTCTTGTAGGTGCACAGTTGGATAAGTTGGGGTTCACAATTATCAGAAAATGCATCAGTGCTGTTGAAACACGAGGTAATATGAATCATTTCATTCATGAGAGGCTATAGGTATGTAAAATCTAATAGTCATTAAAATACTTCTTGCATTTAAGTGTTACAAAATGAAATGTGCTAACACAAAATGCTCATTCTGAGTATCAGAAGGGTCAGTTATTCGTTTACTATGACAATGAGAGATTTTCCTTTTTATTTACATATTTCTTCCCTGTATTAAAACATGAGGTCAGTGTTGAAATGAGAAGTGTCTTAGTCTGTTAGATCTGCCATAGC
>NW_012101321.1:5407577-5414154 GCF_000951045.1 Mandrillus leucophaeus | reverse complement strand
TGTGTGTGTGTGTGTGTGTGTGTGTGTGCGCGCACGCGCGCACCTATGCCTGTGTCTCTGTGTCTTTGTATTCTGTCCAGAGAATGGTTTGTCACTCTTTGGATTTTCATTCATTAGGTCTTTTTTACATCTTTGCTCTTAAATGAGTTTTTGTAAAATGGTGATTTTATAGGTTCTCCATCTTGTTCTTACTGGTAGAGTGGGAATGATGTTCTCTCGTAATTTTTTTTACATTCCAGATGGGAGCAGCAGTTCTCTAATGATTAATAGCTTGAAATTACTTTCATTGGAACATATAATCTTCTGACTGTCATTGCTCATGTGCTCTGTTTGAAACTTTTTTTTTGGTGGACAGAAGAAAGAAGTTACTATAAAGGCTTGACCTTGAGTAAAACTAGTCAACATGCTTTTGTTATCTCTGGAAAAAATGCATGATTCATAGATTTATACTTTGTTTTTTTCCCAGAAACCCTATGAGAAACTGATTACATTTCTATAACTTTAAAAACATTTTTTGGCTTCAGCAGTTTCCCCTTCTCATAATAAAATGTAGGGCAGAACTTGTTACATGCTGGTTTGGTTTTTTTCTTTTTCCTTTTCAACATTCCTCTTAGGAAAGCAATAGAATATTCCTGATTGTTACCATTATAAGTTTTGGTACCTGCTTCTTTGTTTATTCACTTAATAGCTCCTCTATTTACAATAATGTCTCCTTAGACTTGTGAATGTTTTTCTCTGCTTTTTTCTTTGTGTATTTTCCAAATTTATAAGCTCAGTAATCTGTCACTTACAACGCAAGGGTAAAACCTGTCTCCTACGTGGTTTGATAGAGCTATAGAACATGCAGTTGAAAGAGACTTAAATAGATATGGAGTGAAATGTAGAATACAGATAATAGGCAGTTTCTTATGCTTGGGCTCAGGGTAGTGCCTGATTGGTAATAGCATGTATTTGTATTTGTATTTTTTTGAATGAATGAATGAAAGAAAGAGGTTGAGATGCTGATTTATGATCTTAAGTTCTTTTATTCTTAGGAATTCTTTTAGAAAGAATTTATGAATTGAAGAACTTGTTTGTTTCTTCAGATTCCAATTCCCAAACTTACGTACTACAGATAATAAGTAGGGTTTTAGATAAAGATTATCCTGGCAGCTTGCCCCTTTTCACCTGGTTTATTTTTTTCCTTCACGAAATTTATACTTTTGCCTTTGTATTCATCAGGAATCAGTTCTGACTTGCTGTGTGTGATGAGTTATCCAGAGCTTAAAATGGTATCTGGAACTCAGTAGGTACTCAGATTGTAGTTTGGTTGAAATGAATTATTAGGTGAGTAAGAAAATGGCAGTGTTCTCAGATGAACCAGTATAATCCATTGCAGCAATATGGTTCCAACAACCCCCAATCAGAACTTTCTCAGTTATAATTCTTTCTCTAATGGAGTCACTAATGTTATCTTAGCTTCTCCATCAAACGAATATATGATTGGTATTTTTTCCCTCCTTCCTTCCTTTCCACACTTCTCTGTCTATCTATAAATAAATTAACAACAACAACAACAACAACAACAACAAAACCGCCGTGAGACAGGTTCTTGTTATTTTGCCCAGGCTGGTCTCAAACTCCTGGGTTCAAGCAATCCTCCTGCCTCAGCTTCCCAAAGTTTGTTTTTTATTTAAATGCGAATAATCCAATATACTTTGTGAAGTTTTCTGTTCTTTACTCTTCTGAGATTTCACCGTATTTCCTTTACATCCATTAAATTTTATTAATAAAATATGTCATTTGTTTCCAAAACTACAGAATTTTTATGTTTTGGTTTAACAGTGTGATGCTGTTGATTCTGCAGTTTGAAATGTGTCCAGTGTTTCTCAAAGTCTTGTTCTTTCTTAGTGATGTCCTAGCAATTGATTATTAGAAAAGAAAAACTTGAGAAATTCGAAATCGTTGAAACATGTTCTAGCACATGTTTTATTTTTCCAACACTAATGCTTTAGAAGCAGGGAGTCAGTAAGAAAATGAATATGAGCAGTCTTTGTGAGAGGATGGGAACCCAGCCTTACCTAATACTGGTGGCTGATCCCTTTAATGTAAAAGTAATGCGTTGCAAGTGTGAAGTGTTCTGAAGAATGTATAGTGTGATGAGTTAATTCTCAATAGGGGAACTGTTTTGAGTTATTGTTACATTATTTGCCAGAATATAAACAAAGGGAATTCTTTCCTTGTGGATGATCCATTTCTACTTAATCTCTCATCTTTCAACAAATTGTTCTCTGCTGCCTTCCACAAAGGGCTGTGTGGCTCAAGTTTGAATCATTGTGCTTGGAGGCAAGACATATAATAATACTTTACTTTTTATGCTTCTTTGGATTTTTAGCAGAAATAATATGGCTGTTTGATCTGAAGCCTGATAATTGGTTTTTCCCTTACTTCAGTATTTATACTTCTAGTCATAACGCTTTAAGCCCTTCATCATTCAACAGTTATTTCTGTGTTTTAGGTTACTAGAATCAGTCATTCTTCTTCCTGTCCAGCATCTCTATTTGCTGCTGTATGTGTCACTGGTGAAGAATATACAACCATCTATCTTGAGTTAGTATTATTTTTCCTCCACATATGAGCATCAGTGGAAAACTTTAGGGGAAAACAAAAAGGAACTAGAGAGGACAAGGAATTTCCTGAGACTCATGGTCTGACTTTGAGAGTGTATTAGGTCCTTACTTGCTACATTGGTTCATGGTTGTCACTGATTTCCTTTACTAGTTACTGATGGTATATTGTAGTTGACCTGTCTTCTATTTGTTATTCTTGGAGCAACAGCTTTCATACTTATCATTTTGTTGCCCATGGCATGTAGAAGCACTTCTGGAATATTTCCCGAGCACCTTCATTGTTTCTTTTTTCATTTTTGCCATTCTGTATCATCCTTTTAGTCTTTTAATATTTTTTTTTACAGTCAAGTCTTGCCTATCTTCAGTCCATTCTCTACCCAGCAACCAGACTGTTCATGTACAATTTTTACCTGATCTGGCTATTCCCCTACTAAAAACCTTTAGTGGCACTTAGGATAAATTAAATCCTTAGCATGGTGTATTAGTTCATTCTCACACTGCTACAAGAACTGCCTGAGATTGGGCATTTTATAAAGAAAAGACATTTAGGCCGGGTGTGGTGGCTCAAGCCTGTAATCCTAACACTTTAGGAGGCCTAGGCAGGCCGATCACCTTGTCAGGAGTGACCTGGTCAGGAGTTTGAGACCAGCCTGGCCAACATGGAGAAACGTGTTTCTACTAAAAATAGAAAAACTAGCTGGGCGTAGTGGCTGGGCACCTGTAATCCCAGTTACTCAGACACTGAGGTAGGAGAATTGCTTGAACCTGGGAGGCGGAGGTTGCAGTAAGCCGAGATTGCGCCACTGTACTCCAGTCTGAGAGACAGAGCGAAACTCCATCTCAAAAATAAAGAAGGGAAGGGGAAGGGAGGTTTAACTGACTGAGTTTTGCAGGGTGTACAGAAACAGGAGGCATGGGTAGGGAGGCCTCAGGAAACTTACAATCATGGCAGAAGGCAAAGGGGAAGCCGGCATGTCTTACGTGGCCAGATCAGGAGGAAGCAGGGTGGTGGGGAGTGGGGGGTGCTATATACTTTCCAACAACAAGATCTTGTGAGAACTCTGTCATGAAAACAAGAAGGGGGAGGTCTACTATGATCCTGTCACCTCCCACCAGGCCCCTGCTCCAACTTTGGGAATTGCAAATGCTACATGAGATTTGGGTGGGGACACAGAGCCAAAGCATCCCACATGGCCAGGGAGGCCCTGTGTGGCCGGACTCCAGCCTGCCTCCGCACCTTTCTGTTGTGCCAGTCTCCAGCAGGCTCATGGTGCCAGTGAGGAGGCTGATCTTAACTCCTCCGGAGTGTGCTTTTGGTCTCCTATGCACCTTTTCGGCTTAGAGGACAACTCTGCATTCAAAAAAAACTTTTCTGAGGACAACTTTTTAAAGAGTCGTTTTCAGTTCACAGTCAAACGAGGAAGATAGAGATTTTCCTTATTCCCCCCAACTCCCACGCATGCATAGCCTTCCCCATTATCAACACCCCCACCAGAATGCTGCATTTGTTAGAATTGAGGAATCTGCCTTGACATACCATAATCACCCAAAATTCATAGTTTACATTAGGGCTCACTCTTGGGTTGTACATTCTGTGGGTTTGCCCAAATGTATACTTAATGTATCCCCCATTCTAGTATCATACAGAAGATTTCACTGTCCTAAAAAGCTTGTGCTCCACCTGTTCATCCCTTTCCCTCCAGTCCCTGGCAACCAGTGATCTTTTTACTGTTTCTGTAGTTTGACCTTTTCCAGAGTGTCATCTACTTGAATCGCCAAGTATGTAGACTTTTCAGATAAGCTTCTTTCACTGAGTGGCATACATTTAAGCTCCCTCCATGTCTTTTCATGGCTCAGTAGCTCATTTCTTTTTAGCACTGAGTGATACTCCATCGTCAGGGTGTACTACAGTTTTATTCATTCACCTAGTGAGGGGCAGTTGTGAGTCAAACAAAACTTGGTAGTTGTGAATAAACATCCATGTGCAGGTTCTCGTGTAGACATAGTTTTCAGCTCCTTTAGGTAACTACCAAGGAATGTGACTGCTGTGTCCTACAGTAAGAGTATTTTTACTTTTGTAAGAAACAACCAGACTTTGAAAGTGTACCATTTTGCATTGCCACCAGCAGTGAATAAGAGTGCCTGTTGCTCCACATCCTCTTCAACATTTGGTGGTGTCAGTGTTTTGGATTTTGGCTATTCTAATGAGTAGTATTCAATTTGTATTTCATTTTAATTTGCCTTTCCTTGATGACATCTGATAGCGTACATCGTTTCTTAATGCTTCTCTGCCATTTGTATATTCATATGTATATTCCATGTGACCCAATAATTCCATTTCTTGATATATACCCAAAAGAATTGAAAGCAGGGGCCTAAACAGATATTTGTACATCCATTTTCATAGCAGCACTGTTCGCAACCGGCAAAAGGTGGAAGGAACCCAAGTGTCTCCGGATGTTGTGAATGGATAAGAAAAATGTGGTATATACACACACAATGGAATATTAGGCTTTTATTTAGTAATTGAAAGTTACCGTTCGACGGGTACAGAGTTTCAGTTTTGCAAGATGAAAAAAGTTCTGTTAATGGATGGTGGTGATGGTTATGTAACATTGTGAACATATTTAATGCCACTGAACTCTACTCTTAAAAATGGTTAAGATGATAAACTTTAGGTTACATGTATTTTACCACAGTTAAAAGTAAAAAATAAATAAATAAATAAATAAATGAATAAATAAATAAATAAATAAAAACACAAAAACTTACCACAGTTAAATCTTAGGAAAAACTTGCCTTTTAGTGGCCAAGTGGTAACCTGATCTGTTACTGGTGTCTTTCAGGCCTGGCGTTTCCTTGACCATGCAGGCATTTTCTGAAGAGGAAAGGAAGCAGTGGTTGGAAGCTCTGGGTGGAAAGGAAGCTGTAAGAATAATCAATGGTTGAGTTTTATTTCAAAGCCTGTAGAGTTGACTTGCATTCATTTTTATGTTATTTTTGTGTAGTATTTGAGAAAAGTTCCCTGCTGAAACAGGTATTCCAGAAATCATCTTGGAAGCATTCAACATTCTGGTAACTTGGCTTGGGCAAGCAGCAGTACATATAAGACTGGCGTATCATTAGTTTTTATTTCTGTATTTTCTTGACTTGCCACTCTGATTTGCTTTGCTTGAGGAAGTCATCTAAATTCTCAATTTCGTCTTGCCTACTTGACGGTACTTTGGGTGATGAACACAATAAATGTCTGCAATGCATTTTGATCTCAGTGGAGATGGAACAGGAAATGTGAGACCAGGCAATATTATAAGTGACTGCTGTAATTATTTTGCTTGATATAACAATTTAAACTTTCATCTAGTGGTTTACAGAATACAGTATTATGTAGCCTTAGTGAATGGGCCTCTGTATTCAGAGTGCTTTGAGGAATACATTGAAGGTAGTGGTATAGATCCAGAGGCACCAGGATTCAGTCTGTTGGCCACTATTGAAGCACTACTTTCATTTTAGTGGACTAGTGGCTCTTGAGAGTTGAGAATTTGGCATGTCATGTATTGGGGATTTAGTGAGGATAATGATAGAAAACACCACAGAACCAATTTAAATAAACTCGACTTAAAGTATTATGTATGACTCTAAATAAACTGCCATTGCAGGTACCAGGCAAGCTTATCTGGAAAGCATTTGCCAGTTCAGCAGTGTTGAGGACAAAAAAACCCAGAAAGAGCATGGTTTGAAAGTAGAGGAGGTATCATCTAGAGCAGAAACAGATTCAGAATAGAGCTTATGAAATGGGCAAAAGCTAATGTTATCTCATGGTAACAGCGCATTGGTGGGTGTATAGGAAACGAGAGCAAGGAGGCTGATCAGCAACGCGTGTGGAAATCTTGAAGTACTTGGAAAATGAAAACTCAAATTAACATAGTATAAAAATTGATTCTATATTGGGAATGTATCACTCTTACACC
>NW_012101321.1:5402686-5403425 GCF_000951045.1 Mandrillus leucophaeus | reverse complement strand
GTCTCTTTTACATGTCGAAGTTTCTTCTTCTTATAAGGGCCTATTAGATTAGAGCCCACCCTGAAGGCTGCCTTTTAACTTACTTATATCTTTAATGCTCCCATCTCTAAACACAGTCCCATTCTGAGAAACTGGTGGTTACGGCTTCAACATAAAAATTTTAGGGGGATAGAGTTCAGCCCATAAGAATCCTTAGAAGAATCAGCAGTGATGTACAACTGATCGTAATCACTTTTTGTTGAAGCACTCTGAAGATACTCTCCGCCCTCCATTGTTGTGTGGGTCCCTATTTAAAACAGTCAACTTGCCAGATGTGGTGGCTCATGCCTGTAATCCCAGCACTTTGGGAGGTTGAGGTAGGCAGATCACCTGAGGCTGGAGTTGGAGACCATCCTGGCGAAGATGGTGAAACCCCATCTCTACTAAAAATACAAAAATTGCTGGGCGTGATGCACACACCTGTAATCCCGGCTACTTGGGAGGCTGAAGCAGGAGAATTGGTTGAACCTGGGAGACAGAGGTTGCAGTGAGCTGGAACCTGGGTGATAGAGCGAGATTCAATCTCAAAAAAAAAAAAATCTGCTTTATTGAGGTATAATTTGCAGACAGTAAAATTCACTGATTTTAATTGTACAAATGGAAGAGTCTTGAAAACATACACAGTTGTGATACTAGTACACACATAGAAAATTTGTTTCCCCCACTGAGTTCTTTTCTGGCCCCTGCCTCCCTCCTTTCC
>NW_012101321.1:5400485-5402636 GCF_000951045.1 Mandrillus leucophaeus | reverse complement strand
CCAAGTAGCTGGGATTACAGGCATGTGCCACCATGCCCAGCTAATTTTTGTAATTTTTAGTGGAGATGGGATTTCACCATGTTGGCCAGGCTGTTCTTGAACTCCTGACCTCAAATGATCCACCCACTTTGGCCTCCCAAAGTGTTGGGATTACAGGCGTAAGCCACCACACCCGGCCTTATTTCTATTTGTTCTTAATTTGTCGTTGAAATTTTTAGCTGTGAATCAAGAGTATTTCCAGTGTTTATGGTTACTGAGACTGCAAAACAGGTTATACTCATCTTCTTTAGTAAAGACAGCACACTCACTAGAATGTATCTCTCCAGAGATGCAGGAAGTATATTGGATTTGCATCCATTAAAATACAGAAAAAAAAAGTGAGTTTGCATAGCAGAAAGACTAAGTCATTGAGAAATGAGATTGTTGCCAATGTCAGCATAACCTTGAAGACGTATATAACCTCTCTTTTAGTCAGGAGCCAAGTGATTAACTCAGAGATACACAGACAAAGGCAAGTCTGCAGAAAACCAATATTCAGCTATGTATTTATATGGCGACACTGAAGGGACTGCATATTTTTGTTGGGTGTTGTAAGCCTTGCAAATAATTTGCCAGCCTTACAGTTCTTAAAAGTTGCCTAGAATTATCATCATGCTATTTCTGTTGTAGTTACCTAAATTATGGGCAGGAGTTATCTGTTTAGGTAAATACTGAATTTTAGAAATAGTGGTGAAAACATGAGCTCCGTCTTAATGGTTAGAATACAGCAGTTTCTTTATCACTCTGTAGCTGTACAGCTGAGTATTTCAAGTATACACAAACTTTCAATAAGTCCCTTAAGGACCCTGCCCCCTTTATCTTATTTTTGCTTATTTAGTATTCCTCAGGGAGAGAAAAGTGGTCTCAGAGATGTTCCTTTTTGTTGTTTATCTTTGCATCTGAGCATATGATAGTGTGTTATTAACTGAGAAAACACAGCGCACTGTCTGCCTGAAGTTAGTGTTGGATCCCACATATTTAGAGCTCACTCCCACAAGACTGCCCGACTTCAGATGCCCATCACAAGTCTGGACCCTCCTATACTTCTGGCTAACTGTTCCCATGAACCCTTCATCAGTTTAATAATTTGCCAGATTAGCTCCCAGAACTCAGAGAAATACTTTACTTATATTTAGTAGTATATTATAAAAGTTACGACTCTGGAGTGGCCCAGTGGGAAGAGATGCATAGGACAAAGTCTGAAGTGAGGTTGAGGTGGGTGCACCAACCTCCCAGCACTTCTCATGTTCACCAATGCAGAAGCTTATCAGAGCTCGTTGTTGTTTCAGAACTCAGTCGCCAGCTGACGCCCGAAGAAACTGGTGGGTAGCGCTGAAAGAAATATCACTGGGTCTTTGTGGTATTCAGCCCCATCCTGAGATGGACTATTCAGGGCCTCTATCAGAAGTCACCTCATTATCGTAAACTCACATGTGACCAAAAGGATCTTGTTGTGAATAACAAAAGACGTTCTTATTACTCAGGAAATTCCAAGAGTTTAGAAGCTCTGTGTCAGGAAGTGGGGATGAAGACCAATTTCTTATTCTGTCACATTAACCAAAATCAAGCTTATGAAAATGTGTGTGTGTGTTTTTTTTTGTATGGTCCTCAGTATGCCTACTTGAATAATTTTTGCTGATTTAAAAAATACTGTTTTTCCATTCTTTCTTTTATTAGCTGTCCCATAGTTTTAATACAGCCATCATCCCAAGACCAGAAGGAAGTAAGTGCTCATTTATAAAAATGATTGTATCATCCTTTTCCATCTATTACTTTGTGTACATTATGGATGTCAAGCTGTTGCTGGGAGCTTCTCTGCACCCTCTATTATATAGAGGGCTATTACGTGTGATAGTCCTATATTGCATGTATTCTGTTTCACTCAACGGGGACCTCCTCAACATTTGTTGGACTACTGTAACCCTTGTTGATCTTTCCCATCTGTGGGCTTTTCTTTTCTTTTTTTGATACAAAGTCTTGCTTTGTCACCCAGGCTGCAGTGCAGTGGCATGATCTTTGATCCTTGCAGCTTCAACCTCCTGGGCTCAGGCGATCCTCCCACTTCAGTCTCCTGAGTAGCTGGGACTACAGGCATGTACCACCATACCCGGC
>NW_012101321.1:5365312-5397220 GCF_000951045.1 Mandrillus leucophaeus | reverse complement strand
AATCATGCAGTTTATAGTCTTTTACTCTGGCTTTGTGTGTGTAATGCTTTTGAGATTCATCAATTGGGTGGATACTTAGCTCTATAAATTTCTCTTTATTGCCTGGTAATATTCCATTATATGGATATACCACAATTTGTTTATCCATTCACCTATTGATAAATATTTGGGTTGTTTTTCCAGTTTAAATTTAAGGAAAGCTAACTCCTCCACTGACCAATAGCCCAAAACTTTTTTTTTAAAGTCTCTAAGCAAAAATTGGGTCCTTTTGCTATGCAGCCATTCCAGCAGACTTTAGAGAAATGAAATATTAAACGTTGCAAAACAGGCTTTTTCTGGAGGTTGACATTCTCTTTGTTTAGAGATCTAGTGAAGTATGTATAAATGGAATATTTTATTCACATATATTCTATATTACAGTCTGACTTTGAATGCCTTAGTGGGGTGAAGTACTGCCTTCACATTCTCTCTCCAAACAAAGTCTTTGTTACAAAGACAGGACTGCCACCTGTGAAATTAGTGTGTCGGATAACGGCAGAGTAGGAGCTGTTGTGTGATTTGGGGATTTGCCTATCAATAACAACAACCCATGCCACAGAAAGCCATTCTTCCCACATTCTCTTGCAGTGGCAATTCACGCTGACAGGTTTTCATTCATTTCAGTCTGCACTGAAGTTGAGCTGGCAAATTTGTTTCTTATCCTGGTACCTCGAAAGAATTTCAGGAAAAAAAAAATCCTGCAATTTCAGTATCTTTCTCTTAATACTCATGTTTCTTTTTTTCTGAGTTTCTTAAGTAAAACTTTGTGTCATTTGCATGCTTATTAATTTGGATAAATTCTTTCCCAAAAGGGCATGTTTTATACATACTTATTTCTGCCTGAATAGATGCAGATCTATCTAGAAGGCTTTCTGATTGGTATGTGTGGTTTCATGGAGTGTTATGTACATCGAATGCCATAAATATATATTGGAATCTGGATGTATTGAATATGTTTTTATAAGTATATAGATGTTGAATAGGTCTACACATTTTATGTTAGCTTTTCTCATTTAAAAATAAGAGACAAAAAGCATGTATTTTTCTTTTTGAATATTTTTCCCCCCAACGTTTGCTTTCAGTGGGGTAATAGACTAAAAATAAGAGTTTAAAAGAATCGACAGTCGGAACTTATTATTGAAAATGATGAGGACAGCTTGGTGCCACTGGCTGACACCTATGATCCCAGCACTTTGGGAGGTTGAGGTGGGAGGATTGCTTGAGCCCAAGAGTTCAAGACCAGTCTGGGCAGCATAGCATGACCCTGTCTCTATAAAAAGCTTTAAAAATTAGCTGAGGGTTATACTGTATGCTTGTGGTGACAGCTAATCAGGAGGCTGAGGTGGGAGGATCACTTGATCCCAGGGATTGAGGCCACAGTGAGCTTGGAAAACAGGTAAAGAGACAGAAATAGTTGGTAAATAGCATTAACAACTACTGGATACTTCTTGAGTCTACATGACTAATGACCAGAAGCATTTAATGAGATCTAATTGAAGAATTACCTCTAATCACTGTTTTCATGTTCTAAATATGATTATCTAAAAACTAGTATTTTATATGGTTTGGTTAAAGCCATTAGCCTTTTTCTTACCATTTCATCTCGTGTCTTCCTGTTTTTGATCTGACTGCTTAGAACATATTTATTGCAACATAAACATAAACCCAAAGACTACTGTGAAAATACTTACTATTTAAATGGAATTTTTCTAAGCCATCTATTCAGTTTGTGTGTATGACTTATGAAATGTTCCATATTTTTCTCCTATAACTTTGTCCCATGGATTGCACCAACCAGAAAAAGTTTTTAGCTTTGAGCACGAAGTAATTTTTCTCTAATTGTTTTTGTGGCCAAAAGTTTATTTACCTTGGCTCAAAATAAACTGGAGATCTGGCAGTGCCCAGATTATTCACAGGACAGATACTCAGGAAGCCTGAACATCATAAATTGGATTCACAGGAGCAATTTCTGGGGCTTTGTAGCAGAAACTTCAGTGAAGGAGTAATTTCTGTGGCTCTGTAGCAGAAACTTCCGTGAATGGTAAAGATATGGGATCCATTGCTGATGTTGCAAAAGGAAGTGATTCCAGTATCCACATCCAGGAAAATTTCTACATGGTATAGCTGCAGGGGCTTATCTAGAGGGTAAAGGCACAGTGTGCTGCCTGAGAGGAGCTCTTCTTTTCTCAAACCTAGAGCCTGGAAGCCAAATTCTGAAGACAGTGGAATTGCCCCTTGTTAGTATAATTAACAGATTGCTAGCAAACACCTAGATCCTATTCTTTGCTTGCCCCCACATCTGCCTCCCAGTAATGGTGGCCAGAGGTGAACTGAGGGGAGCCAGGATACAGATGATGTGTTTGAATCTCTCAGCATATTCTCTGTGATTCTTTTAGAAATGTCCACAACAAACATGCCTTCGGTCATCAAAAATGATACATGGATTGTTCCTGTGTCACCATCCAAGATCACATGCACTTGGAGCATCAGCATCCTTTGATTCAGGTGTAGAATAGCTCTCAGCTGGAGCTTCACTTCCTTTATTTGGAAACTGCCTTCCCCAGCTGGTAATTGGGCCTGCTGGCATTCTTCAGAGTGACCATAGAGCAGAAGAGGCACAATGAACCTTCCCCATCAGATTCCTTGAAAATTGAGCTGATATAGTGAAGGCAGCAGACAGATTCACAATTTAGGGACGTGGGTTTTTCAAGATATGATAAACAGACAACACATGTACTTCTCTAAATTGTTCTGTCATGGCCACTTGTCTCCTCCACTAGATTCTCCCGTGTCCTCCAGCTGCTTCCACTGACAGCTCGATTGTGAAGTGAGCTTCAGTTACAAGAGGCTTGTATACAGAGGGTCCCTTCCCACCTTGTTCACATTCTAATCCTCCCTAATTCAATCAGATTTTGATTTAATTCTGCCACAAATTAGTTTTTTTCTGAAGCCATAGACAGATTGCCATAAACAAAGGAGATCATTTTAACTTAAGAGTTTCAAAAAGTAATATGGACAAAATATTGGCTTATTCTAGATTAGGTCATATATTTCATGGATGTTGATAGAAGATACAGGATTATGGCTAAAACTTTTGAAATGAAATATTTGACTAAAATTTTTATGAATGGAGCTAATTTCAAGTAGTTTTTGATCATGAAAATAAAATCTCATTTTGATTAATTTATCACATTTACTCAGAGGTCTTTCCTAAAGTTGCGTTTATTAAACCAGTGATTTATTCAAAATGAATAAGATGATGAAGATACCCACTTAGAAACTTGGTGTAAAAAAATCATAAAACTGTTCATCTGCAATCAGGCAGCCTTAGGAGGTCCAGTATTTTGTTTGGTTTCGTTTGGTTATAGTATCAAAACCAAAAGGTATTTTTATGATCTTACTGCTTCTGTTATATCACAACATATGTATATATAAAATGAGATACATTTATTTAAATACACTGGATTTTGAAGGCTGAATAAGAAAAACTGTCTCATTAAGATTTTTTTTTCTTTTCTTTTTTTTTTTTTTTTTTTTTTTTTTGAGACGGAGTCTCATTCCTGTCTCTTATACACATCTAGATGTGTATAAGAGACAGGTTTATAACCAGGCCCTCTTTCCTACCCTTGATATGCTTTATCTTTATGGTGTTGGACTACAGGCTATGCAAATAGTTTATCAGTGCACCTTGGACAATAGCAACAACAACTAAATATATTCAAATATTCGAGGACAACGATCTACACATGCCACTCACTGTCTGTACTTGAAGAAAATGAAACATGCCCAGCTCTGTACCCTTGATTTTTTTTTTTTTTAAAACTGACATAAAAATGTGATCAGATCTTCTGGGTTCCTGATGAATTTACTTTTGACATATTTGGAGAAATTAAGCTACATCTATCAGATGTCCACAGTTTGTAAACACTGTGGTTATGTAACATAGGATTCCAATATAATTGTGATCACTTGAGCCAGTGTTTGAATAAAAGACAACTCTTGTAGCCTGGCACTGGCGACTGACAGGATGCCACGAGCAGCACATCCCCTGAGGCACCTTCTTACCCCTCTTCCTTCTTCCCTTCTCCCTCTCTCCTTTGTTCCTTTCTTCTTCTGACACCTTTCTTCCTTCCTCCCTCCTCCTCCTCCCCCCTTTCCTTTCCTTTCCCTCATTCCCTCCTCTCCCCTTTCTCTTTCCTTCTTTTCTCTTTTTTCTCTTCTTATTACAGAGACATTAAAACATATCTTTTTAAGAAAACATAGTTTTGCTAAGCAGAAATAAATACTCCACTTTATAAAGATTTGTGAATAGTGGATTCTTGAGCAGAAAACCACTGCCCAATTCATTAAAATTCTTTTCAAGCTTAGCAGTATGGGTTATGTATGAAGTTTATATTCATGGATTGTTCTTGTAACCCTTCTGAGAGCCAAGGATTAGTGTTACTGTTCTCTAGGTTCTAAATGCAGTGGCTAAGGGTACTTTTCTTAATATATTTTTTTTTTTTTTGGAGATGGAGTCTCATTCTGTTGCCCAGGCTGGAGTGCAGTGGCGCGATCTCGGCTCACTGCAAGCTCCACCTCCCGGGTTCACGCCATTCTCCTGCCTCAGCCTTCAGAGTAGCTGGGACTACAGGTGCCTGCCACCATGCCTGGCTAATTTTTCATATTTTTAGTAGAGACGGAGTTTCATCGTGTTAGCCAGGATGGTCTCGATCTCCTGACCTCATGATCCGCCCACCTTGGCCTCCTAAAGTGCTGGGATGACAGACGTGAGCCACTGTGCCCGGCCCTCATTAAGATCTTTGAAAAATGTTTTTATGATCAGTGTAAACCCATGTTGAAAAATGATAAAACGTTTTGCCGATTGAAATCATTTTGACTTGGTTCCTTGTACTTTATTTAGTATGGCTACTAGAAAACGTATAATTGCATAGATGGGTCACATTGTCTTTCTGTTGGCCATCTCTGGTCTGGACTTAGGGGCCCTTCAGTTCCCTAGCTCTCCAGCCTTCCTGGGGCACAGACCCATCACGACAGCTGTGAGGTTGAGTAAGCCAGTTGGGTAAATTTAATTCACGATCTCGTAGAGTAGCCCAAGCTATGGTTGACTGAGAAAAGAAAGAATATGTCACGTTTCTCACATGAGTACTGAGAATCTAGTCCTGCCTGTAGCTCCTAGAGCAGAGGACCAAGCGTCTCTGAGGACACACATTGTGCCTGGCATTGAGTTGGCTGTATTAACTATTCAATTCTTGGGACCTTACTCTCTCATACTTACCTTTTGTACAAAAGTAAGAATTAAAAAAGAAATTACATAAGATTGCACTCATTTTTCCTTTTCTACTAAATTCTCTTCTGGCCTCCAGTTGCTTCTGAAGGTGGTTCAGTTCTCCTTACATCTTTCTTAACATGTTCTTTTGAAAATGACATTTGACATATTTATTAAAAACTTTATCCGTGATATTATTGAAGTATTTGCAAGGCTTCAGAGAAATGTCTAAAATGTACTATCCTTCTCAGTACTCTAAGATGACTTTTTTAGTGTATAACATACCTTAAATAACATATACTTATATGACCTATGGATATTAATATATCTTGGTAGGACTGGCAATTATTTAGAAATTATTCTAGTTTTGAGATGAGAAAAAACTCCATTTTGCTACAGTGTCAACATAAATTAACAAACCATATTTTTCCATAGAGTAGTTTGCTCATGATGTTTTGGCATGTGTGGGAGTCACATCAACTGGTCTTTCATCCATTTGCCAAATATTTGCTAATAATATGTACCGGCTCTACCGCTAGGAAGTGACTGCTTTCTTATACCAAGCAAAAAGACTTCCTAAAGCAGTTGTTCCCAAATTTTGCTGCACTTTGAAATTACCTGAGATTTTTTGGAGATGGAGTCTCCCTCTGTTGCCCAAGCTGGAGTACAGTGGCATGATCTTCACTCACTGCAGCCTCCGTCTCCGCCTCCCAGATTCAAGTGATTCTTCTGCCTCAGCCTCCTGCATAGCTGGGATTACAGGCGTGGGCCACAACGCCCAGCTAATTTTTTTGTATTTTTAATAGAGGTAGTGGTTCACCATGTTGGCCAGGCTGGTCTCGAACTCCTGATCCTAAGTGATCTACCCTCCTCAGCCTCTCAAAGTGCTGGGATTACAGGCATGAGCCACTGCGGCTGGCCTTAAAAATGTTGATGCCAGGCTCTCACACCGTGTCAACCTCACTTAATTGCTATTGGATGTGGACTGGGAAGTAGGATTTTTTTCATCTCCCCAGGTGATTCTAATATGTAGCAAAACTTGGGAGACCACTGCCCTAATGGAAGAATTGCTTGTGTGCTGGAGAAATGGGATACATGATTGTTATCTTCATGTTGATAGTTTCCTGCTACATGGGGAGCTTTTCTCTTAATGTCTTTTAAAGAATAACACAACCTGGCTGGGCGCCGTGGCTCATGCCTATAAGTGAGGTAACTGATTCTGGATAATAGGTTTGGCAGTGGGGTAGATAGTGCAGATATAGCAGAATGATTTGTTGAAGTCGTACCAGTCACATTTAGCAGTTGGCTGTATATAGAGGATAGAAATTCTGCGAGGAGTCTTACCTTGAAGTGTTAGTTTGGGTAATGAAGGATGTCAAGGAAATTGAGAGGTCCGTGACCCCGTAACGTATACCAGGAGCACTAGGGTTGCTTCTTGGAAATTCAGATTGCTGGTCTCAGTCCACGTCTGTTGAATCAGAATTGTTGACGGTTGAGTCTCTCTGCTTTAGACAGTGAGAGATCCAATAGGAATAGTCAGGTGGAGAGAAGAATTTTCTAATATTCTGCCTTTAGGGGACAGAAGAAGCCACAGGGGCTTTCCTGAGAGAGTAGGGTTTATGAAGGCCCTGGGTTATGGGGCCATATGGCGTTTGGGATAATGACAGAGAGCATGTGGATGTAAGGTAGAACTTCCATCCTAACGTGTGAGGTTGAGGGAAGAAATCACAAAATGGCGAAATGTAATCAAGTTTCGTTGTGTCAGAAGCCAAAAGGAATTACAATATCAAATGTGTTTTAGGTGAATCCCAGACAGACTCAGAAATGTTCATGACAGCTCCTGTTCACTCATCCCACCACTTTACCTCCAGTCCCTCCCGTCCCTCCCGTCCCTCTCCACCTGCTGTCTCTGCGTGACATCTGGTCTCTGGTGCCCTGTAGTCATTTATTCCTATGTGGGAAAACATTCCCTTATTCTCAAGTAGCTTTACACCACCTTTCCTCCACTGTGTTGGTCTTGCTGAAGACAAACATTACTGTGCAGCCACCACGATTTGTAGCTCTCTCATGACGGAGTCATCTGCTCTGCCCACATCTCTGGAAAAAGGCAATGGGCTTGGCCTTCTCCCCTGCCCCTCCTGCACCTCCGACATCTCTCACTCTTGAGCTGAGCTCTGCATGGCAAGAGGAATTGTCCAGGTTTGCAAGGATGTGGGTGTCAGAAGGAAGGAATTTTGGCAGAGGGATGAACAAGGGTCAAAGTATAGATGATGGAAACAGTGTGATGCATTTGGTACCTGAGGGTCATCAGGCAAGATGGGAGGAGTGGTAGGAATGGAGAGTGGAGGGAGGGAGGCACTCAGATTACCCTGCTGAAGGGTTGCTTTGCCTTCGAGTGATAAGGAGCTGTCAGGGTTAAGTTCCAAAGTGGTGCAATAAGATAAGCATTTGGAAGGATTCTTAACCTCTCAGACCCTTAGTTCCTTTAAAAAAAAAATTATTCACACTACCTCCCACCCAGCGTTGTGAGGATTAAAGAGTGAGTCTTTGCACATAGTAGATATTCATTAAATGCCTGTCTTCATTTCCTTCTTCATCCTTCTCCTGCATTGTTTTAATCTTGAAATGTGCATGTGCCTCATTTGGCAGTTATATTGCCTGGTATTTTAAGTTATATTTTCTATGTTTACTTTGTTTCTGGAACTTTACTGTTTACTTGGAGAAAATGTCTTATTTATCCTTTGCTTGCCTCTTCTTATTTCTAAATACAGGCACGCCTTGCACACATAGTAAGCACTCAGCAAGCAATTGCTTTTTGCTTGAGTATTCAGATTTGACTAAAATTCCATATTGGTAATATTATGTGTCTTAACAATTTCTAGAGTTATTGGAAGAATTTATTCTATATGTGGTTGGAATTGGTACTTCCACATAACATGTAGGATTGGTTTTCATTCTCTTATGAATTTATGTTAGCATCTTTGTAAATTGCAGGTAATATATCAGACATAGAAAAGTACATCATGTTACGTGTGAAGGAGTCTTATGGTTTCAGAGATTGGAGTGTAATTACATCATTTCTTTGAGTAAGTACAAATGAGCCGCCCGCCATGAGCAGTGCATTGTCTCTTTCTGGGCCTGCATGACACCTAGGTGCATGTACTATATGATACGCAAAAACAAAGTAAGACTCTTTTGCTTAAAAACATCTTCTAGTTGCTATTTCTAAAATAGTCATTACCATTTAAAACTAAATTTGGATGCCACTTTTGTTTATGAAGTTTCTCTTAAAAAATCTTCCATATGTGGATGATTTGAATATTCACTTTAATTTTCTAGAGTATGGCATTAAAATGTCGGTCTAGGCAAGCTGTCAGTTATCAAATTCAGCATTGTAACAAGCTGTGAATTCATGGGATAGAAGTAGGAAGCCACATATAAGATGTGACAATCTTTCATTTGTCGCATGTAAGAGCGAATTTATCTTCCTTTGCAAAGCAAAGTTTTAGATTTTTGGAAAACCTTACCGCTTGAAGATTGCTTTACCTCCAGAACACTTTGGAATTGTATGGGGTTCTCAAGATGGGCTCTGGTAGAAGATTACAATGTATAATTTCAGTATTAATCTTCAGGGGTGTGGAAAGGGAGATGCCCAGAGTGAACCTGAAACATATTTTACCAATTGCACATTAATTTTAAATTGCCAAGGGCAATGAAGAAAATAAAGAACAGCTGTCCTTGGAAAATTTACAGCAAGTAAACTAGAGTTTCTCTGTCTATTTTTTAATCAAAATGGGTGTGAGGTGAATGTGGGTGGAAATAGAGGACAGTCTTCTGTGGGAGGGAGCTGAAGAGTCTTGCGGTGTCTGCAGAAATGCAAATGCAAAATGGAAATACTAAATCCAGGCAAATCAGGACTGAATATTCATTTTCACAATTAGTAATCTAATTTGTTTTAAGGAAACTCTGAGAAACGATTTGTTTCCAAATGAGTGGTCACGTTAAATTAATAGGGGCAGATCCTTCCTCTGAGATGGCGAACCCCGAGTCCTTGCCTGTACCACTCGCCCATGTGATTTAGGGTTCGGTTTAGGACTGTTATTACTTTTCTGTTGTCCGATGACTGTTTTTTTTTTTTTTTTTCCAGCCCATGAATTCTTCAACCTTCTTTTCTCTTTGTTACCCACGGTTTTATACATTTTCCTCTTCTTTAACATATCCCCATGGAGTAGAAATGAAGAAAATTAATAGGACTTTATTCAATCGTTACAGTAAATCATCTTGCTTCTGGGTGTATTTGGGTTTGGAGGTTGGGTAGGTGTCAGAAAATGACAATGGTTTATTTTCAAGTAGTGCTGAAGGTGTTTTCAGACAGAAGAAAGTTGGTAGAACTGTCTTGCTACAGAGTAAGCATGCTAGGCTGTATGTTTTTGCATGACATTCTGATGAGCTCTGTGACATTTTATGGTACACTGTTAGCATAGTGGTGAAGAGCATTAGCCCAAAAGACTTTCTTGATTGTAATCTCAGTTTTACTCCTTATTAACTCTGCCATGTAACCTCTCTGTGTCTTTATTTTATCATCTGTGGAACAGGATAAGGGTCATGTCTCCTTCAAGGGGTTGTTGTGAGAACTCAAAGAGAATGCTTAGACATTGGCACATGTTGAGTGCCCAGTAAGTGTGAGTCTTATTTAGAGGTAAATCCAGTCATTGAGGCCAATTATAATTAAGTGTTCCAATTATTGATTTAAGGCTCTAGGAGATTGAAGAACTTTGTTTTTTTTTTTTTTAAAATAGCAATTTACATTGGGAAATAAATCACCCAAGTTCACTTTATCTGTTCATTTTATGTGGCTCTTAGAACAAACAGCAAAATTAACTGGTTTGGCTTTTAACCTTCTCTTCAGTGATTTGTGGACATTTGAGCATTAAAATATCCTGAGCAGTAAAATAGCCAGAGGCTCAGGAAGAACACAACAGTTTTCAGATTATCTCAAGCTTTTTCTCAGAAGCCAAAGAAACAAACACCACAAAACACTCCGAAAACCAAAAGCAGGCATTCTTCCTCCCGGGATTTAGTACCTGCTGCTGCAACTGCACTGAGGTGGAGAGGCAGAGGGCAGCAGCGAGACACCATTAGGCCTTGTCTGATGTTTTCCATCTCTGCAGCAGAGGAATGAAAAGGAATCTTGCAAAAAGCAATGGCCCACTTTGGCCTTGAGTTTGAGTCTCTTTTCTAATTTATTCTAGTAACAATTTCTAGTACTTAAACCTGAGCTACACGAGTGATGAGCTTGAAAATAAATTTATTTAGCTGTCTCATCCTTTCCAACTTACTTTAATACTTACCTATGCCTGGCCATACACATGTTAGATGGATTTTAGTCTGTACTTTTGGGGGTATTTCTTACAGGGAAGGCATTAGAGGAAAAAATAGTAGAAATATGGTTCCTGTTCTAAAAGATGAGCTTCAATCTAACTTCAAGATGGATTTCAGTCTACTTTCATGTTGACCAGTTATCCTGCATAGTTCCACGGATACTAGTAGAAGACACAAGACTCTTGGATCTTTGACACAGGACAGTTTATTACTGTCAGTAGCTAGAGTAGTGCATTTTGTGCTGGTTCCCCGAGCCCTGATTCCTAAGGGCACTGCAATGATGGCAAGGTGATACTTATGGATGATACAGTTGGTTGTGTTATAGGAGGAAAAACTCTGAATGCAGGAAGCTCAAATCTTTTATAATGGCCAGCAAGCAAGCCATTTGCTGTAGGAGACACCATCTCTACATGCTAAGGCTGCAAGCAACCCTGCTTTTTGTTCCAAAGGGTAGATATTGGAACAGAGGGTGCTCCCACCACCCTGGGGTGATGTTGGTAGTGGTGATATGATGTGGGAAGATGCTTTGTGAGCAGTTGTATCCAGAGGGTGGCAGATCCCAGGTGCTGTGCTGCATCGTTTGCCTTAGCTCTTTCTGTAGGCTCTCGGGAGCTGTTGACAGATTTGGATGGGAGTGTATCTTGATATTTTTGACAGAGAGTAGAATTGGTGGGAATAGAATGGGGGTAAGGTGGAAGGCAGGGTGGTTTGATTGAATTTGGGGAGTAATTGAGATTAGAAATGATGGAGGTTTAAACTAGAGTATTTGTGATGGAAAGAAGGGATAGATAGAGAGACTTCGCAGACAAACAATCTGATGACTTGCTGGATATTGGAAGTCAGGGAGAGGGGAAAGCAAAAACGGACTCTAAGCTTCCAAGATGAGGTGAATGAGACCTTTAGCTAAGGCAGAATGCAAGATGAGCAGTAGGTTTGGGAGGGATAGAGACTGGTTTTGGATATTCTCAATGCAAGTGGCATGTTATAAGAAATAGAATGAAGGCAACAGGAGAGATGGCAGGAGTTATTCTTAGAGAGGTAAGGTTTTGAGTGTCTATGTCAAGATGATAGTGGAGAAAAGGACAGAATCTTTGTGAATGCTTCTATTTTGATGACGAGAGGAAGAGAAATAATGGAGATACAAGACAGAGGTATAGGAGGAAAAGGAAGAGAGGATGGTTGTAAGGGAATCCATAAGAGGGGAGGTTCCAAGAAGGAAGAAGTCAGCTGTGTCAAATACTCTAGAAAGGTCAGATTGGGGGAGGAACAAGAAACAACCATTGGGTTTAGTGGTTGGGAAGTCAACTAGATAATAGCAAGGTTGTACTTACTTTTTTCTTAGGTCTTACTCTTCTCACAAGAACCGTATGAGACAGGTGGTATTATCCCCATTTGCATGAGCCCCTGAAGTGAAGAAACGTGATTTGATTTGTGTAAGTCTCAGAGGTAGAGAGCAGTATACTACAACTTGCCTCCAAGACTGTGTTTTAAATACCCTTACTGTCCATGCTTTTAACCAGTCAGCGTGAGGAGATGGAGATTCTATAGTCTGACCTTTTTTTTTTGAGGATACTGGAGATGAAGGAAAGAAAAATAGAAGACAAGCTTTTAAAGAAAAAAGTTTAAAAGTTTGAGAGTACTGTAGGAAAGGTAAATAGGGAAGGAAGATTTAAATATCACTGTCTGAAAGTGTTCATCTAGATTCAGGATTAAGCCATTCTAAAGTTACACCTGCCTTTTTTCCATAACAACTGCTTCATAGACCTCTGAAGGTGCATCCTTGGCCCAAGAAAGATGCACTGCCTTTGCTGAGGATCGCTGCAACACCTCGGGAGGTCTCTTCATAGCAGACATAATGTCAATATAGAATCTGCATATGACAATATATTAAAAATTTTAACGTATTGCATTTTATGTTTTTGGAGTATATCACACTCTCTCACACAGTCTTCATAAAACTCTGTAGGTAGTTGAGCAGATATGTATTAATAGGCTCAGTTGTACATGTGGTATCAGAGGCCAGAACAAGGTAGGGTAAACCTGTCACAGGTCACGCAACTAGGCAAAGCTGGGGTTTGGAGCCTAGTCTCCTGGCTCTAAGTCAGAATTATCCTATGGCAGCAGAAACGGTGAGAGGAAGAGTTGGTGGACAATGCAACTTAGTGGTGATGAGGGAGCTTGATCCTACGGGAATGCCCAGAGGCTGTGAGATACTCCTTTTGCCCAGGTTCATGCTGTGAGGAAAAACTGAAGGGCGCATTGAGTGAGTCACAGCCAGTGCCTCTGTTAGATACTGGGCTAGGGAGACCTCTGGGAGAGTGTGGGGCCCCAAAGGTTACTACTGAAATTGGAAACTCCCTGTTACTCTGTCACTTTCCTCTAGGCCCCGTCTAGGCACTTCGCCAGTGGCTTGGGTAGAAGGAATAGCAACAAGTCTAGGGGGTCTGGTCTGAAGCTAAAATGCTTTCTCTTGTGTTGCCTAGAAACTGAAAACGAGGCCAGCCACCTGTAGTATGCAGTCCATTTTGACCCTAATACAGAGGCTGCAGCTAATAAACTATCTACCTTTTGTATTTGAGACTTGGATTCCAGAGGATGAGACTTAGTGTCAAGCCTTAGATGTATCTTTAGAGGCCTAAAATTGTCAGTACTTCCAAAAATATGGGTTGGACCCAGAAGTGGGTATTTACTTTGCACTTTAAAAAATATTTCTCACTTTTCTCCTGGGATGGGACAATAGTGAGTGGATGTGACAGATAACCCCAGTGGGCACAGCCACCCTCACGTGCCCAGCTGTCTCGTTTCTGTGTTTAGTCTCTGGTTTGTTTGGAAGTGGGAAGGCTGTGGGAATGAGATCCTAAGACCTTTCCTAAAAGTGCCTGCTGATCGGGAGGCTAATCATCACAATACAGAAATGTGTTTACACAAAGAGTAGGTGAAGGCGAACGTGAAAGCGAAAGCAAGACTTATAGGAAGGGGAAAAACAGATTAGTTGCTGGCAGGCAATAACTGTCTGTAATGTTTCTGTATCTGCTGTTCAAATAATTATCATCCAGGAGAAGAACTTACAAATGTTATTGGTGAGCAGGAATTGTATATTTTCCATGAGTCTTTCTCGTTAAATAAATTTTGACTCTCGTCCCAGGGTGTGCTTTATTTTATGAAAATGGGCTTATAGATTAAAGGCCTTGGTTAGGGCATTTATATGTATCGTGCCTAGCTATTTTGGAATTAATTTTGAGTGTTATATTACAATTAAAGCATTTAATGATTGCTTGGTATGTGGGAAGCTCATGCACTTGCTGTATAAACATTATCTCCTTTAATGTTCACAGCAATCCAGTTCCCATCATTAACCCCATTTTCAGATGAAGAAGCTGAGCACAGAGAGGTTGACTAACTTGCTAGGTCACATAGCTAGAAGGTGGCAGAGTTGGAAGTTTTCCAAATGTCAGTAACCTTAACTTGTAATAGTTTATGTCTTGTAACCTTAACACATTTGTATTTCCAAGATACATTTGTTTTTTATTTAAATGGAGGTACCAAGGTCCAGAAAGTTTAAAATGTTAATCAATATTATGTTGAATCTCATTTTTGTGCAGCCATACTTTATCTTCTGCCTCAATGCTTAGGAATTATCCCTTATCCTGCTGCTTGGCAGTATTTAATGCACTTGTAAGTGTTACAAATAATGCATTCTTCTCCCAAAGCTTTAGAATTATGTAAATACCATATCTTAAATTTATGACAGTGAATATGTCCCTTTGATGGAGTAGAGAGAATCATTCTTCTGTCTGCTTATATTTAAAACCATTTTAATATAAATACACATCTTTGACAGAATGTTATAATGTTATGAATTGCTGAGTATCTTGGAAGAGTATCTTTGTGTGTGAACCTGTTTATTTTTATGTAACCCAGTGCAGCAGATAGCCTAGAAAGTGTTCACTGTACTTACACAGACATTTAAACATTAGTGCTTACTGAGGACTAGTTATATGTAAAGGACTCATCATCACATTTTTGTAATCCACCTATGATCTGAAACAATACTCATGGGTCTTTTCATTACTTTTCTTAATATTACCTTAATACATCATTCTTGGCCAGATCGCTAGGTATTTCCTCACAAGTTTTTCTAATTATTTCATGAAGAGTGCGTTTTTCCTTCATTTTCAAGAGTATTTCAAGATTAGCTAATATTAGTAATTATGAAAATATATACATATAAGGCATCTAAAATAATGATTAATATTTTTATGTGCATACAAGCATATGTTTATTATATAACCCGTAGGTAAATCTGTCTTTGCAGTGCTAGAGGGATATGCAAACCTATATTTGTATTTGTGCATGTGTGTGTGTATATATATATGCATGTGTGCCTCATTAATAATGAAATGTTCGACTTCTGATGTAAATCCCGTGAATGCCAGTATGAACATTAATGACCTTTTACCCCTGTTGTCAACACATGCGAGTGCAAATAAATGATTCAGTCACTCCACAAATATTGATGAACTATCTCATTCCATGCCAAGCAATCTGCTGGTTACTAGATGAGAGCTGAATGTTAGTTTACAGAACCATGGAATTTGATAATGTATTTCTGTAGAATCATACAGCTGCAAAATCCTTTTTAATCATTTCATGTCTGTTACCATCAAAAGTGTTTATCTTTCACTTTGAGCCCTTCTCCTTTGTTGTTATATCTTTTTCTGTCTTGTATTTTATTTCTGTATTTCCTTTACTGATTAATCATCGATATATTAATTGTTCATTTATTTTTCAATTCATTTGTTAAATTTATACCATAGGCTAAGGACAAGTTGAGATATTAAGAATATAGAGCTATCAGGTATAAAAACTGCCCCTGAAGCTGAAAAGATAAGAACTTCTTGGCCTATTTAGTTGCAGGTTACTCTCTTAAACCTAATTGTCTCTTTAATTTTACCCTGTGTCTTCACTTGATTGCAACTCACTGCCTAAAATATAAGTACTCAACAATTCCTGTGAAATTAACAGGAAATTAAATGTTATGTAATTTCTAGCCTTCTCATTTATTTCTAATTTTTCCTCCCTTTCATTTTGTATTCTTCTCCCTGTTTACCATTTCTATTTTTAAAAATTACCTGTCTTTTCTCTTCTGCTTCCTTTATTCTAATGCTACTTTGTTTTCAGATTCATCACATTTATTTGCCAGTTGTAGTTTACCTGCATTTATCAGCCCTCTTAAGTTTTATTTTCCTTTTGCATATGATTTTTTAACTATCCCAGAACATCTTATTTTTTGTCTTGCTTCTGCAGCCCACCTACAGGGACCAGTGGATTCCCACTAGTGCTCAGTAGTTCCATGCAGGTGTTTTCTGGAGCTGAGTGGTCTCTGGCTCTGGTAACACCATTTGGGTTTGAGAGGGAAACAGCTGAGCAGAGATGATGATGAAACTTGACTGCTTCCCACTTTTTGACCCTCTCCTCAAGGAAGATGTGGGTGATGTGAGTAGTGCTGTATGACAGTGTTGTGGGAGATTGCAGGAGACAGATGGTAGGAAGTAAGACACATTTGATTTTACCTTATCCATTTTGCCCAGAGACAGCTGTCGTCAGCTGCTCATCACTATAGTGGAGATTAGCTTACCTTTTGTTTGCTAACTATCAGAACCAATCTCAATCTCATTTATTAAGAGAGAGAAAAAAACTTTCAGCCTGTAAACACATTCACCAGGTTACAAATTTTTGTTAAAAGTTAGAAAATATTGATGTCAATATCATCACTGAGCATTTATCCTGAAAAATCACAATAATTTGGATATGTTAACTTTAATTTTTCAGTTCTGAATTGTGATGTCCATTTTGGCCCAAGTCTGTATCTGTAGTTCTATATCAATTTCAAGTCAGATCAACCTTAGCTATACCTATTCTGTCCAACTATTCTATACAAAGCACCATAAAAGCTATTAAAAGCAAAAACCAAGGTTGACCTAGTATCTTTCCAGGTAATACCTCTGTATTTGGAGAGAAGGTGGAATACAGGTTCATGATTCTTCATCTGAAAATTCCAAGGCTTGGCGTGTTTTGGAATTTAGAACTTTTAAAATTAAAGATAATAGACCATTCAGGACATAGGCACAGGCAAAGTTTTCATGATGAAGATGCCAAAAGCAATTGCAACAAAAGCAAAAATTGACAAATGGGATCTTATTAAACTAAAGAGCTTCTGCATGGCAAAAGAAACTATCACCAGAGCAAACAGACAACCTACAGAATGGGAGAAAATTTTTGCAATCTATCCATCTGACAAAGGTGTAATATCCAGAATCTATAAGGAACTTAAAATTACATGAGAAAAACAACCTCACTGAAAAGTGGGCAAAGGACATGGACAGACACTTCTCAAGAGAAGACATACATGTGGCCAACCAACATACGAAAAAAAAGTTCAGCATCACTAATCATTAGAGAAATGCAAGTCAGAACCACAATGAGATACCATCTCAAGCTGGTCAGAATAGCTGTTATTAAAAAGTCAGAAAAACAACAGATACTGGCGAGATTGTGAAGAAAAAGGAACACTTTTACACTGTCGGTGGGAGTGTAAATTAGTTCAGCCATTGTGAAAGACAGTGTAGTGATTCCTTAAAGGCTTAGAGGCAGAAATACCATTTGACCCAGCAATTCCATATACCCAAAGAAATGTAAATTGTTATAAAGACACATGCATGTGTATGTTCATTGCGTTACTTTTCACAATAGCAAAGACATGGAATCAACCCAAATGCCCATCAGTGATAGACTGGATAAAGAAAATGCGGTACATGTAATATACCATGGAATACTATGCAGCCATAAAAAGGAATGAGACCGTGTCCTTTGCAGGGACATGGATGGAGCTGGAGCCCGTTATCCTTAGCAAAGTAAAGCAGAAACAGAAAACCACGTGTATCGTGTTTTCACTTATAAGTGGGAGCTAAATAATAGCACATGGACCAATGGGGGGAGCAACATACACTGGGGCCTGTGGGAGGGCGAGGGGGTGGGAGGAAGGAGAAGATCAGGAAGAATAGCTAATGGATGCTGGGCTTAATACCTGAGTGATGGGATGATCTGTGCAGCAGACGACCATGGCACACATTTACCTATGTAACCTGCACATCCTGCGTATGTACCCCTGAACTTAAAAGTTGGAAATAAAATATGGAAAAAACAATAAAAAGGTAATATGAGACGTATACTGAATAGAATATTACATCTCCAGGTAGGTTTAGTGTGGAAATTACTTTTAATATGTGAAATATGAACATTCAGTCTGAGTGAATAAAATACTTAACCAGAATTCAGGTCATGCATTTATACTTTTTCAGCTTCAGAATTTCGTTTTGATTTTTAAAATTATTTCAATCTCTCTGTTAAATTTCCCCAATAAATTTCTGAATCGATTCTCTATATTTTCTTGAAGTTTGTTAAGAAGGAAGCCCGGTTTCTTTGAATTCTTTGTCTGAGAGATCGCACATCTTCATCACTTTAGGGTTAGTCTCTGTTGCCTTATATTGCATGTTAGGTGAGGTCATATTTCCCTTAATGTTCTTTAAAAAATTTTTTTTTTAGGGACAAGGTTTTGCTCTGTTGCCCAGGATGGAGCGCAGAGACTATTCAGAGGTGCAGTCATAGCACACTATGGCCTTGAACTCCTATGCTCAAGCAGTCCTTCTCCCTCAGCCTTCCAAGTAGCTGGGATTACAGGCACTCGCCACTGTGCCAGTCCCTGAATGCTCTCGATGCTTGTAGATGTGTGACAGTGTTTGAGTGTTTGCGCATTGAGGGATTAGCTATTTTCATCTACCCAGTCTGGCTTTGTGCCTGTTCTTCAGAGGGCCTTCCAGGATTCTAAGCTGATTGACTCTTGGGTTTCCTGAGCCTGTGACCACTGAAGCTGTCTCAGCACTAGAGGATGCTCTAAGCCCAGGCTTGCTACGAGTCTCTTCAGGACTCAGAAGTTGATGTGGCTTTCTGCCCCAGTTGGACCTGGGGAAGACCCAAGAAGTACTGGGACTGTGTGGGAATACTGGCCAAGGACCTGAGTACGGAAGACTGTTCCACTGGTCCAGATGGGTGTGTGTCCCAGCAGGTCTCTGCATGGGTGGGATGAATTTCTGACTGTAGCAGAATGGGCTGGAGTTGAGATGAGGCCTTCTTGGGATCTGCTGTGGGGCAGAGGCTAGAGAGCCAGGCGCTTTGGGTGTATGTCTCCTAGTAGGTCTCAACACAAGATTGTTCCCTGATTGCAGTGGGAGGGGCGGGAGCTGAGCCTGGGTCCCCATGGGATCTGTTGTGGGGCAGAGGTTGGCAAACCCATCTGGAAGGCTCAGGCTCCCAGGCTGCGAGACATGGATGAGTCTCCCTCTGGGTCCCTGTGCGAGCAGCTCTGAGCTGGGACCTTGGCTGAGGGGCCCTGGAGTGAAGCCACAGGGCAAATCTCAAGTTTACTACTGAGACCACTGTTAGTATGCAGACAAACCTTTCTGCCAAAGCACCAGTGTACAAGATTCCTTTTGGACCCCTTGGCAGATAGTTTCAGCTGCAGGCTCAAGGCCAAACAGGGCTGTAGCCAGGTCCCATGGAGGACTGGACCACTGTCATGCTTGAACCTAGGAGCAAGCTTGTGGCACATCAGCCACCTGGATGTTGGTCTGCACTCTCAAAGCGACCCTCCCAGGTCTTGGGCTCCACCAAGGTTTCACAAACTTTCACCTGAATCCTGAGATGCCGTCAGAATTTGATGATGGATGGATGCGGAATTCTTACTGTCATATGGGGATATGAGCAGGTTACTTTCTATGCCACCATCTTGGTGATACCACTCCTCTATCCGTGAACACTTTTGATTTTCAAAATTGTGACTTAAGATTGTGGACTTGTTTTAAGATGTACCCTGGTGGGTGCAGTGGCTCTTGCCTGTAATCCCAGCACTTTGGGATGCCCTGAGGCAGTAGGACCACTTGAGCCAGGAGTTTGAGAGCAGCCCCAGACAACATAGTGAGACCCCCCCCTCTACAAAAAAAAATAAAAAATTCAGCCAAGTGTGGTAGCATGTGTTTGTAGTCCCAGCTAGTCTAGGGGCTGACATGGGAGGATTGCTTGATCCAAGGAGGTCAAGGCTGCAGTGAGCTGTTATCACACCGCTGCATTCCACCCTGGGTGACAGAACAAGACCCTGTCTTAAAAATAAAAATACTTAAATCAAGTGTTAAAAGGAATTAATTTTGAGTTATATTTAGAAGAAGGGAATGTCACTGTGGGCTGGTGTCAAAAAGGGGATTTTTATCCGATTTTGAAGGTTTAGATGGGAATTTTACTGACTGTCGAATCTTGGGCAACCAGAATAGCACCTGGCACATATCTGATGAATAAATACATGACAGTTGAATAAATCTGTGAAGAGAAGGGGAAGAGCATTCCTACTGGGGAGACTTCAGCCTGAATGTAGCCGTAGAGGATGCAATGAACTTGGTTATTTGTGGGTGATGGTCAAGCCGTCTGTTGTGATTAAGTTGAATACACTGCAGTCCCTGTAGGAAGATGAGGTGAGGCCCGGCATGGACGTGTGCGTGTGTGTGCCTTACATACTTGTTAAGGGTAGAGGATGTGGGCTGGATCTGAAGGCTTGCTCTTAAATGGGGATCCAGGGGATGTTAGATAATAATAGTGGTTTGAAAATGATAGAAGACAGTGTTCAGAATGGATTATAGTTGTGTGTTTCTTTTTAGGGATTCCATAATAAATGTGTGTGCATGAAATTCAGTACTGTGTTGAAGAGGCAGAAATTAGTCTGAAGTTTGAAGACAGAGTGGACATTGACTTGTTGCATTTGGAAAGTGACAGGGAAGAAGTTAAAGATTTCAAATTTCTAATACTTGTTGATCAGAAATAGTGATCCCTTTGGTTGACAGGGAAATTTGGAAAAGAAGCTGGAAAGGACATGATAAACTCACTGATACGCCTTGGCATATTGGTTGGCTTATATCCTTAAAATGTATTTGATGCCTTTTATATGAACATATATGTGTTCATAGATAAAAAGAATGTTCCAGCTCTCATTTAGTTCAGAGCCTTTGAGAACAGTGTAGCAAGAAATAGAAAATCCAACAAGACTGGAGTGTATGTATTTTACGTGCTATTTCCAAGCTGCTTTTGTGCAAGGTTTATTTAAATTTCATTTAAAAATGTAAAAACTGTGTTGAGTAGCTTTAATTCCCCCTTGCACCTCTCAGTATGCATTAGCAATTAACTCTACTTCTTTCAGGTTGATGAATTTGAACTTGATCAATTATTTGATAGTAATTACCGGCACAGAGTGATTATTATTGCCGAAGTGGCGTTCTTATTTCATCTTTCCATATAATTCAGGCCCTTTTCACAGAGGCATGTTTGTTTGAATGCAGAGTATGATTTGCTCTTTTGGTTTCTACCACTAAGGTCAAACATTTTTAGGTTTCTTAACTAGAGTAGTACTGAAACCCTCTGGTATTTTAAACCATCTGGGCATGTCCTTCTGGCTTCCAAAAAGAAGGGAGGAATGAGGCTCAATCTTTTTTCCTGTATCAGGCTCAAAAGGTCTCTGATTTTTGTGTTTCTTGGCAACTTCCGTTTCTTTTTCCCAACTCCTGGCAGGGCTTTGCGGCCTCCTTATCCTCCCTTGTAGTCACTGAGCGCTCCCCTTCAGGAAGGTGTGCCTCTGCTGCTGTGACTCCTTAGAGTTCTGAGTAGACTTAGACTAAGGGCTAGCCTTTGCTTTTCTGGTTCTTTAAGCTCTAATGAGATAGAGAGTAATTATTAGTCTGCTTGGGCTGCCATAATAAAGTATCACAGACTGGGTGACTTAAACCAGGGGTCCCCAATCCCCAGACTGTGGCCTGTTAGGAACCAGGCCCCACAGCAGGAGGTGAGCAGTGGGCGAGCCTTATGGCCTGAGCTCCGCCTCCTGTAAGATCAGTGGGACATTAGATTGTTATAGGAGTGCAAACCCTATTGTGAACTGCACATGTGGCGATCTAGATTGTGTGCTCCTATGAGAATCTAATAATAAATGTAATGCGCTTGAATCATTCTGAAACCATCCCCCACCCCTGTCAGTGGAAAAATTGTCTTCCATGAAACCGGGCCCTGGTGCCTAAAAGATTGGGGATGGAGGTTGCTGATAAACAATAGAAATCAATTTTCTCACAATTCTAGGGGCTACAAGTCCAATATTAAGCTATCAGCAGGGCTGATTTCTTCTGAGGCCTCTCTCTGGCATGGGAGTGGCTGTCTTGTCCCTGTGTCTTCCCATGGTCCCCCTTTGTACATGTCTGTGTCCTCATCTCTTCTTACAAGGCCTCCAATCATGGTGGATTTGTGCCCACCCTGGTGACCTCATTTTAACTTAATTACTTTTTTTTCAAGACCTATTTCTAAATACAGTCACATTTGGAAGTACTGAGGATTAAGATGTCAATAGATGAATTTGGGGGGATACAATTCAGCCTTTAACAGAAGGAAAAATAGGACATTTGCAAAGCTTAAAAAATAAGGAATAAAAAGCAAAGAGAATTTATATTCCTTTGGGTATATACCCAGTAATATGAATCACCCTATTATACACACACATGCACATGTATGTTTATTGCAGCCCTACTCACAATAGCAAAGATATGGAATCAGCCTAAATGCCCATCAGTGATGGACTGGATAAAGAAAATGTGGGGTCAGGCGTATTGGCTCTTGCCTGTAATCCCAGCACTTTGAGAGGCTGAGGCAGGCGGATGACCTGAACTCAGGAGTTTGAGACCAGCCTGACCAAAATGGTGAAACCCCGTCTCTACTAAAAATACAAAATTAGCTGGGCACGGTGGCCCATGCCTGTAATCCTCGCTACTTGGGAGGCTGAGGCAGGAGAATCACTTGAACCTGGGAGGCGGAGGTTGTAGTGAGCCAAGATTATTCCATTGTACTCTCGCCTGGGCAACAAGAGTGAAACTCCATCTCCAAAAGAAACAAAGTGTGGTACATAAGGTACCACAGACTACTGTGCAGCCCTAAAAAGGAACGAGGTTCATGTCCTTTGCCGGGACATGCATGGAACTGGAGGCCATTATCCTTAGCAAAGTAATGCAGGAATAGAAAACCAAACCCTGCATGTTCTCACTTATAAGTGGGAGCTAAATGATGAGAACTCATGGACACATAGAGGAGAACAACACACACTGGGGCCGATGAGAGGGTGGAGGGTCGAAAGAGGGAGGGGATCAAGACTAATAATTAATGAGTACTAGGCTTAGTACCTGGGTGATGAAATAGTCTGTACAACAAATGCCATGATACAGGTTTATTATCTATGTAACAAAGATGTACATGTAGCTCTGAACTTAAAAAAAAATAGCATATGTAACTATAATTTTTAAAAAAGCAAAGAGAAAAAGAAGGGACAAAACTTGGCAAGGAAGAATGAATGCTTTTGTGTGTGCGCTGTGAGTTACCATCTATAGGACACGTGTTAGTATCGTCTCATTTCTCTCCCAGCATAACATAGGGTATAGGATGCAGTCCTTGATCTCAGATACAGCATAGAGACTCCAAGAGGTTTCCTGTCTTCCTCATGAGTGACTGAACTGACTTGAATCCAGTTCTTTAGACTCTGGCTAGTATTCTTTTCATCGCTCCGAGCAGGGAGGTGAAAAGAAAGTAAACCCTCGTGGGCAAATTCCATGGCCTTTTGTTGTGTTATTTTGTTTTGGAAACTTTGGGGATTAGAGGCATCATCTGCCTGTCAGCCAGTTGTGTTCTTGTTAGCTTTAACATTCACAGTGGAGAAAAATAAACACACAGCCAGAAAGCTGCAACTCGTTTGAGAAGTAAATATAAGTCACAGTTTTTGGAAGTCATTACTATGAAAATTTTCAAGCGTAAAAAAGTAGAGAGATTGGTATAATGAACTCCCATATTCTCATCCAGATTCAATAATTACCAGGATTTTGCCACAGTTGTTTCATCTATCCCTTTTTCCTTCTTAAAGTAAATGTAAGGTTACTTTCACCCCTTTCAGGATGCAACTTTAAACAAATGAAGATTTTCTTACATATCCTTGGTGCCACTCAGAGTTTCCTAATTGCATCAAAAATGTCTTTTCATCATTGATTTGTTCAGATCAGAATCCAAATGATAAGGATATTTGTTGAGCATACCAAATTATGTTTGACAGTACCTTTTATATGTCTCTTGTTCTCAGGGACAATTTGTTTTCAGATCTCTGTAGAGAGAGAGGATGCATTGATTTGGTTCATTTTGCAGTATACTTTGTGGTGATATTGATTTGAAGTTTCAGAGCTCCTCACTGGACAGGGCCTGTAACAACTTTAAAAAAATTACAGTTTTGCTTTAGTTTCGAATGAATTTCCATGGTTTTCAAGAATCGTCCAAACAATGATTTCTTTCTGTGTACTAATCATCACCATATTTTTAAAAGGCTAAAACGTTTGAATATATAAACAAGTAAATACAATAAACATAAAAGTTTTAGTGCATCTTTACAAATTGGATTGGTATTCATTTCAATGTATCCATGATACTTAACTAACTTACTAACGTTGAGGCATTTCATTTTTGTCCACGTGGAACATTGTTTGCTGAGATTATTTTTTAACCACAACTTACAGATGAAAAGCTAGTAAAACAAGTTGTTAAATACTTGCTTTTTTCAAAGGTTATTTTTATAGTTAACAGGAGTGCTGCTAATGTTAGTTAGCAAAGATTGTGAATGCAACTGCTTGATGGCTTTTAAAATATGATAGTCTTCTGTTTTGCTAATAGTTTGTTTCTTCCCATAGGTATAAATGACCAAGGATTGTACAGAGTTGTAGGGGTGAGTTCAAAGGTCCAGAGACTTCTCAGTATGTTGATGGGTATGCCTCTTTTCTAATCATTTTTCCATGTGTTATTTGTATATGTTCATTGATTTCACAGCTTAATATTTCATAGTAATGTAGAGAATACTTGTGATTCCATTCCTCTACTTCCTACAGGAGTTTTCTGCTGAGCAGAGACAATTGAACCACAGAAGTAGATTAGTATTTGCATCAGTATAGATTGATAGATTGTCTGTTACCTCTTACTAAGAAATGAAAGAAAAAAGAATGTACCCCCTGGTTGACTGTCTTCCTGTGCTTGCTTCTCACAGCGAAGTGGCAGTCAGGCCTCTGCGCTTTGCGTGGTTTCCAAATAGCCTGTCCACAATTGTGACAGTACATTTGGTTGGACAAGACCACTGGGACTAGCTCATTTTTATGGAGCTTCCAAAACTGTCATTTGACAGCAAGGGTCTGATTCTCAGGGATTCATTGGTATTCACAGTGGCTTGTTTGTAGTTCACACCAGGCTCTCCTCCAGAACCATGCATGCTCCATCTGTGCTGATAACACAGTGTTCTTTGGCGTCGCAGACTAGAGGAAGCCAGAGAGTGAATTCATTTCATTACCCCAGACGTTATGTGAATGACAAAGCGCTTTTACATTACACACTGCTGTCAGTTCATTGCCACCTGTAAGACACTCCATTTCTCCCCCACCCCAAAACAGGCTGCCTCTTGAAGAGTGATGATAACTCATCAGGCTAGAGGGCCTGTGTATCAAACCAATCTGTCATTATGATCTTGCTACGTATTAATTTATTTGATATTTTACTTTCATTAATCAATATTAACAATGCCCTCAGGTGTGCTGTGAATACATTCCAACCTGTCTGCATCTTAAAGCATTATAGCAAAGACTCATTTTTAGGAAGCATGAGCCAAGTTGAATAAAATCAACTGCCATGCTACGGATAGGATTGCTTGTTTGGCTATATTTGAATTAAGGATTTAATAAGCAACAATCTTTTGTAAGCTATTAACCACAGGAAAAATTGCCCATCATCAGTTGGAGAGCCTTATTAGAATACATTCGCTTCCATAAGCTGTTTTCATTTTCTGCCTCTCTGGTTTAACTTGGGTGTGCAATTTTGGCAGTCAGATTTTCCTTTTTACCATTAGTGGTCTCCAAATTAAATAGACTCAGGTTGCCAGTGGTTCAGTAGCAGCTGGAAGAATTTAATGGGACTACAGCATCTGCTTTTACTTAATTTTAAAATTAGAAACACTTCTTTCATTTCCAAGATGGTGTTATGATGATTAGAACTGGAGGAGTATGTTGATATCAGAATGGGAAATGTGGACTGAAAGGCACATTTTGATGGTAAATTGATCCTAAGGGCCTGGCATTATTTTTATTATCATCTTGTTCCTGTTCAAGGAAAGTTTGAAGAAGGGTTTTTCTGTGGTCACCTTGAAGTGTTAAGCTGTCTCAAAATTTGTTGGTCATCTCATAAAATTCTACGTGTACAGCATTGCTCAACTCAGCGTGGTAGTTTGCTCTGCTCATGGGAAATGTCCCAAGCCAGTCCTTAACTTACAAGGTGTTTTTAAATATCTAAACCCTCAAAAAATTAATGACGTGGAAAACTGTTTCTACTTTTCATGAGCCTCAGAGTAGAGAAGCCCAGGACATAAGTGTGACGCAACCTCATACATATTGCTGGCAAGGGAAATGCTTATGTTTTCAGTAATATCACTCTGCAAACAGAGGAAAGTTAGAGAATTGATGTGAGACAGTTACTGACTTGTTACCTCCTCATTCATTTAAGAGGGTTACACAATATACCTTTGTTTTGAGTAATCTATAAATAATTCCTACGATGAATTTAAGATTATCAATCAAAAACTTTGGATTTTCATTAGCATTAATACCATTTTTTTATTACCTTATGCTACCAATACAAACCTTAGCCCTTGACAAAATGTATTTACTTGCTGTTTCCTAGTCAATTTAATGTTTCCTAATTTCTTTCCTTTTATCCAGATTGAGTGCTCAAATGGGAATAATTTAATGGCTTTTCCAAAAAAAGGGTTTTTAGAGTTTTGAATAGTCATGTCTACATAATCTTAGGGATATTATTTTTCTCCAACCTTTCCCATTTTGCTGCATTGTTACAGGGTTACATATATATCCTGAAGAGGAAAAAATTGTGTGGGTCTGCCCAATTTTTAACTTTGCTTTTTAAAATAATTAGTGTTTATTATTATTATTCTTGAAGGTAATAGGTTTATTTCAACTTTGAATTTTTTTCGAAGAACATTTTGTTTGTAATGCGTTGTCTTTGTAGAAATGGGAAATAATTTAACTTTTAAGTATTTGAGAAACAGTCCCAAGCCATGTACTATTTTTTGAGGAGAGTTGCCATTTACCCAGTTCTCTGTAGTTCTTGAGAGGTAATTATTTACTTTAGAATTTTTTATTGCCATTTTTACACAAAATACTTTGTATTGTTTGTTGAAGTGTTTTAAGTCTTCTTTACTCGTGTAAAAGTTTATAATGATTTCTAAAACATAATGTACTTAATCTCTTGCATGTTTTTTCATTTGTCTCTTTTTTCTGGTGTGTTTTTTCCCTTCATATTTCATATTAAAATAGAGAAAAATGTTTCTTTCCATTTTCCTTCTCTCCTTCTTCCTTCTCCTGCCCTTTCTTCCCTCCTTATCCTTTTTATTTTCTCCCCCTTCTTTCCTTCTCTCCTACCTCCCAGCTGGCATGAAATAGCAATGACATTGACCATACAAAATTGTCTAAATAGAGAGGCAGTTATTCTCCTCCAGGCCAGGTAAAGAAGCAGGCAGCTGCCTTCCTCCACCTGGTGATGAGAGGGCATTCTTAGTTGTCTTCCCCTCTGGGAGCCTAAGGCAACTGTCCACTGGATTTCCAGCAGCCTCTGAGCCTTTCCCTGGACCAAGCTTCTTAAGGTGCTGAAAGAACATGCCCATATGAGCAGATGCCTGCCTTTTTCTTCCCTTTTGCAGCCTCTAAGACAGGGTGCACAGATTTGGTAGAAGTTGTTATTGTTTTTGTAAAGTAGAAACAGCACAGTTGGGAAAGGCAGGGAGAAATACCAGATGAGTTGTCTTTGGGTGAGTCATGATTTTTTAGTAAATGGAGTGGGAATGTAAATAGCAATTACAATAGTTCATGGTAGATTAGAACTGATAGGAGGTAGAATTGTTACGCATTATTCCTCCTTCCCTACTTTACTTTAAAACATCAGAGCAAGAGAAGAGGAAATTGTGAGAAAATGTGGTAGTAGCTTGTGTGGTCTGGTGAGCTCAGTGGTTAATTCTAAATCTGATTTGCAAGAAGGGCTGGATGACTTTATTTTCACACATAAAACCACAGAAAACAAGAAATGAGAAGAGTTTTACTTGAAAACCATTACCTTGTTTCCTTTGTAGGACAACTTTGTTGCATCGATTGGGGAAAAAAGTGAACTAACGTAGCTGAAAAATATCTGATTTTTTATTATACGACATATTTTCAAAATTCATCCATTCATTGTGCTTTTTCAAGTACTTTAAAATTGGACCTAAGTCAGTGTTGAGTAGGGTGCTAGCAGCTGCATAAAATTGCACTTTGCATTTAGGTTGGACTGCAGATTTTCAGTTTCAAAAAAAATGACCAGTGGTTATGTAAGTGTGAAACATTCACCCAAATAAAAAGTCAACTCTTTTTATCTGTGCTTGTTAGTTCAGATTTTTAACAAATCCATGAAGTGTTCTTCCTTGGTCAGAAAGGAAGCAAATTGTTTTTGTCTTTCTTATGGTAGATCATATATTCTGAATGAACCCTCCAAATGTATTTTCATGTTTGAATCCCAAATAATTATTAAATTCTGCCTAGTCCCAGTGCATTTACTCATTGTAAAGGACTGCTAGGGATGATTGAGCTATTTGAAAACAGTGAAAATTTAAGAGAGAGTAACATAGACGCTATGTAGTCATTTGCTTCTGATATGACAGCTGCTTTTTATTCCATGAATTTAGAATGATGGCTTATTTTTCCATGGAAAGAATATGATTCTCAAAATACAGAATCATAATTTGGTAGAAAGCTGGAAATAAAAGATTTCCTTTAGAAGCCTCTTGGATTTTAAAAAGGTGGTTTGCTGGTAGCAAGTTGATTGAAAATGTTATCTGACTTGTATGTTAAAATGAGATTTAAATAATTGATTTAATGAGAGAGAGAATATTCAGTTACTGAAGTAATTGGTTGGCAAAGGCTTTAGAACAGAATTATTTAGTCCTAGTTATAAAGGATTGCACCTTTAATCAGGGTGCTTAATTTGATTTCTTGAATGTGTCTGTGGCTTGTCTGACAAGCTCAGTAACAAATGAGTTCTGAATTGTAGGAACTGATCAAAATGTAATCAGTGTCAATTGCCATTGTTGTAGTTTATTGCATATTGCTGTCAGTTGCTGTAATCAAGAAATGTTGAAGTGCTTTAAAAGTCTTCAGACCTTTGAGTAATTGACCTCATATGTATGATACTATGGCTGTGAAATAACCATCACTTCCTGTTTTACTTTATCTTCAGAAAGTTTCAACCCAACATTGAGTTATCATCCACCCTTCATCATCCCAAGCCTAAAACTTTTTAAGTGGCATGCATGACTTAATGTGGTGGTCCCATTTTGACAGGTTTTTCTTTTTAGTGTTTTTAAAAAGGAAATACTAACAAGATGTTTCCTTCTCCATGAAGACAAATACAGTATAAGGGAGGAAAAAAACCTTGAAACAACTAGGTTTTTTTTGGTCTTAGTTAAGACATCATCGTGGAGTGAGGGAGAAAGAGTCTTTTCCATGAATCTCTTATTTTCTCCTTTGCATAGTAGGCGTGTAGAAAACCAGGCAGATTGATATTGATGGCTCATTATCATTTGTCATAACCCATTTCCTGCCTCCTCCCTTTGGGCAGGTACCATCACTGCTTGCTTATATTTTTTAGTGACTCAGCAGTGGTAATAACCTGCTACATTTAATTATTTATGGAAATCTGTATACATTCTTCATTTGCCTTGATGCTCTTAATAGTTCTGTGAGAGCATTTACAGTATCTCCATTGTGCAGATGAAGATCTGAAGTTCAGATAGGTTTGGAAGTCGCTTATGGTAGTATGGCTGGGCCAGGTTGTTAGAGGCATGTAAGCCCAGCTTTTTGATACCCATGCTGCTCTCCTCCCCGCCACCATGCCACAGCTGAGTGTACCAGCCCAGAGTTATAAGAGTCATAGATGCCACCATACTCCTTAGGGGTTTGCCTTTCCTGCCATCCTTTCATTTTAGTTCTGCCAGGATTGACGCTTTCCTTTCCACAACCGACTAACTCTCCCATCTCCTTTTTTTTTTTTTCTTGGTACCACATACCTTTTCTTTAGAACTTACTAGCCATTTTGAATTTAATTTTTTTCTTTTACTTTATAAAGGAGCAACCCTATTGACTTATCACTTGAAAGGATGTTTGTAAGAAACACATCAGTACGCACTATTTGGATAAATAAAACTAGTTTAAGTTAGAATGAATGTCTGGAGTGTTACACAGAGGCTTCCAGTACATATTTCCCGGATGAGTGTATATATTATAGTGTTAATGTGAAAGGTTAACTGTAAATGACTTTTTAAGTCTCTGTCTAGTCATTTTCTGTTTTGGTTGATCATATATTAATTTCAGAAAGATAATCTAATGAACAGAAATCCTGAAAATCTGAGACTGAGTTTATCATCCTTTCCCCAGTTTGTTGCCATTCTGATAGTCATTTTGCCATTCATGGTGCCACCCGCAATTTTCTGTGTCATAATGATGCAGGATGTTTTTTGCTCCCTGATTCGGCTAAATCCGAGTTTTTGTGTTACCACCAGGGAAAATCAGACATGCGGACACAGTGAAAGGTGAGGAGAGTGGAAGTTATTAAGCTAAAGGGGAGCTCTTAGCAAAGAGAGGGGGTCCCACCACCCGGCTCCCAACTCTCATACTGAACGCAAGGCCACCACACAGGAGTTGAAGAGGTCTGGCTCCTCCTTGGCATAAGGCAGGAATTCCCAGTAGCTCCGCCCTGTTCCCCCAGTGTGCATGTGGGCCCTTAGTCTGAGCCACTCCACATTGATTTATTTCCCTTACTGAGCATGGGTTAAAGACTGAAATTTTTCACTGTGGGCATGTTTAGGCAAGCCTCATGTACGCAGTGAGCTGGGTGGGTCGGAGGTTCTCTGGGGACTCTACCCTTCTTATTTGGCTGTCTCCTGCCTCTGTCAATACACAGTATGAGAGCAACAGTGCCACCTAAAACAAATCATATGCATACAACTGAAAGTGCCACTTGCTATAAGCCAGGGCTACTGAGTGATACTGTTAACAACGATTATAATAGCTATACATGAAATACATTGTGGGTGTTGAAATAATACACTATATCTAATTCTTCCTTACTCCCAACCCGTCTCTTATTTTTTGCTTTGGTCTCTACTACAGATTTTCTGAAGTGCCAGAAGTGTCTAGTCATAGAACATATCTTATAGTATTTTAGAGAAATTGTATATATAATGTTTTCCTAGGAAACCGCAGGATTGTGGTTTGCTCATTTAAAAATGGAAGCTTTGTGAGCTAGACAAGAGGACCTTTGATGTTCAAGGTTTTAATTATTTTTTTGTTGTTTGCTTGCTCACTAGATGTAAAAACGTGCCATGAGGTGGACCTGGAGAATTCTGCAGATTGGGAAGTGAAGACAATAACAAGTGCCCTGAAACAGTATTTGAGGTAAGCGCTTCTCAGCAGCAAGATAGAAGAATGGACTATTGGGGTCTGTAACATACAACAGATGCCAATTGTGTATATAAATATCGATACTTAAATGAAGCCTTACTTTAAAAAGGGAAAATTTCTCAGGTGTCTCAGTGTCCCAGAAAGAAAGGTAACTGGTAGATAAACATCAGTAACTAAGTAAATTGCAACAAAACAGGAATTGACATAGACTTGGGTTTTGAAATAGACGTTTCTTGTGGATGTACATTTTAGGAATTAAACACTATGAAACAACTCGTTGAGGCTCGTGATGGAATGAAGGCTATTTATTGGATTCATTATGTCTTTATATTTTATGCTGAAATTATTTTTTAAAGTTTAAATGATTTGAACTTAAGGCTTATGACATGTCAATGCAAAGCTCGTTGAAAAGAAGTTTACTTGGTGAGGTTTTAAGATAAAGTTGTTTTCTATTGATAATAGAAAATATTTAGGACTAGAGTTAGGAGAGGGTAGCATTTTTTATGAATCATT